>NW_015167556.1:575117-583752 GCF_001447785.1 Gekko japonicus
TACCTCCTCCTCCTGCTTCCTCCTCTTCCTCCTCGGTATGGAGCTCCCTCCCACCCCCTCCCGCGAGTATCGCGGGTCCGCCCCTTGTTATTACAGAATACCCACCCACATGCAAAAACAAAACTGAAACTTTTTTATTTTCTTCTGACAATCACACCTCCTAAAGGAAGAAATGCATCTTGTTCTTGCATTGGAGAGTTCAGTAACTAGCATATTAAAAATATAGTGTATCTAAACAATTATTACAAACAGAATACCCATCCACATGCAAAAACAAAACTGAAACTTTTTTATTTTCTTCTGATAATCACACCTCCTAAAGGAAGAAATGCATCTTGTTCTTGCATTGGAGAGTTCAGTTTGTAACCTAGAGTTGCTTGTCCTCAGTGCACAGAAATTACATCAATCTGATACCATATATATATATATTTTAGAAATGATTTGGAAAATATTTGAACACCTGGTCTTAAAATATTTTATTCATCATGTTAAAATAAAATGTTTCATAATCAATTTTTTTTCTTTTCTTTTTTCAATTTTTCGGAAAAAAACAAAAAGGCTTCAGGAAAAAAATTTCCGAATTTTTCTGGTTTTTTTTCCGGGCCTTCACATCTCTACATGGATGCCATGTCAGGCCCAGCTTGCGTCTATTTAAACTGCCACTGCTGGGTGCCTCGACTGGTTGGGTGTTTTCTGACTCTGCGAATCATCAGCTTCAGGAGCAGTCTTCATGTCTCTCCATGTGGGTGAATTGTTGTGCCTCCATTTTGGGGCATCATTTGGGCTTGGAGAGCTAGAAGCACGTGGCCTTCTTGGCTCTCCTTGGTGTCTTTTCGGAGTCTCCTGCAATGGTAAGCAGCTTGTGGAATAGCTTGAGATCCAGCGTTACAGAATTAATGCTTGACTGTTGCTTGCTGGTGGGGGCAGGCTTTGCTATAGGGGAGAGGAGGGAGAGCTTGTACCTGAATAAAACTTGGTCTTAAAGGTGCCACTGGACTGTTTTGGGCCGGGGGAGCTCTGCAACTTACCTGGCTGCTTCTTGCTCTGTCTGAGGGCTGCTGGGAGCAGGGGGTGGGGCTTGTTGCATGTGCCCGCCCCCTGGGCTCTTTACTGCCGGAGCTCCGCTCCTGTGCGCTCCTGCAGGAAATGACCCCTGGTCGCATGAAGTACGAGTTTGACCAGAATTGTGATGCGTGCTTTGGCCCTCATCTGAGGCTGTCTTGCCTGTGCAGTGGTGTGCAGCCCTTTCAGGCTGCTTGATCCTCCGCTACTGCTAGCACCAAAAAGAGGGAGGCTCAGGCACCACCTCTACCTCTGGCACCACAAAATATTTCAGCCATTCCTGGGGGCCGGGACCTGGGTTTAGCCCGCACACCCATCTGCTCTCAAGCTCTGGTCCAATTTCTAGCCTTATATCCCAATAGGGTTGGCTGCCAGATTTCTTCTGGAAGGGTTCACTTCCAGGTTTTGGATTCCCTTCGCTGGTCCCCTTGTTGCCATGGACCGTGAAAAACAAAACCAGTCCAAATTTGGTGAGTAGGCAAAAATAAAAACAAATGGATTTTCACTGCAAGTATAAAGTAGTGTATTCCAGGGGGACAGGGGACCGAACCAATGTTCCCTCTAGGCTGTGGAGTATTGTGAGCAAAAAATTCTACTTTGTGAGCTACTGGCATTAAAATTGTGAGTGAGTGATTTGGCTGCTGCATAGATTAGTTTGCTCTGGAGCCCTCCTTCCTGAGCTAAGGCAAAAATCTGTGAGTTGGAGGCTAAAAAGTTGTGAGCTAGCTCACACTAACTCAGCTTAGAGGGAACACTGGACTCAACTGGGTTTGAACAGGCAGTGATTAACCGGGAAGAGGTCTTGGTGGGTAGCTCAGTATGCATCAGCGGTGAAACAAGCATATTTCATGCTAGGGATTATTAGGAAAGGGAATGAAAATAAAATGACCGACCTCATAATGCTCTTGTATAAATCTATGGCACAACTGGGTTTGTAATACTTTGTACGGTTCTAGTAATCCCATCTGAAAAAGAGTTCTGTAGATACTGGGGAAAGTGCACCAAAGGGCAACCAAAGCGGTCAAAGGATTGGAGCACCTTCCCTGCAAGAAAAGGCTAAAACGTCTGGGGGTTTTTTTAAAAAAAGAACTGAAACAGATTTCTGAGGGCAGGAAGAGCCCTGATAAGTTTATAAAATTGGGCATGATGTGGGAAAATTGTGGATTATGTGGAAAACCAGAATTGCTTCCTCATTCATGATATTAGAATTCAGGGTCACCCAATGAAGTAGATGGACAAACAAAACAAAAGTACTCCTTCAAACAACTCAGTAATTAATTTAAGGAATTTACTGTCACAAGATCTGGTAAAGGACCCTGGTTTAGGTGTCTTTAAAATGGAACCAGGCAAGGTATCAAGGAGAGGTCTATCTGCAACTATTAGCTTGGGGGGGGGGGCAAAACTGGGAGGGCTTCTAGTGTCCTGGTCCCACTGGTGGAACTCCTGATGGCACCTAATATTTTTGGCCACTGTGTGACAGAGTGTTGGACTGGATGGGCCGTTAACCTGATCCAACATTGGCTTCTCTTATGTTGTTATTATTACTAAATGAAACTTCCATATTCAGAGGCAGTCTACCTTTGTAACCAGTTACTGCAGACAGAAATAGAGGGAGGCAGTTGCTGTCATGCATTGCTTTCAAGAAGCGTCATGCTGAGCAAATAAGATGCTGGACTTGAATAGATTTTTTGTCTGATTCAGTAGGGCTTTCCTTCTACCTGTGCAACAGAAGTGCTAGGCCAACATATATTCAGTACACTAGCATAATTGAGGGAGGGAACAAACAAGGGGGACCCAATAGATGTTGTTTACCTTGACTTCCAGAAAGCTTTTGATAAAGTTCCTCATCAAAGGCTCCTAAGTAAGCTCAATAGACACGGGATAAAAGGACAAGTCCTCTTGTGGATCAAAAACTGGCTAATTCATAGGAAACAGCGAGTGAGTATAAATGGGCAATATTCTCAGTGGAGGGTGGTAAGCAGTGGGGTACCACAGGGATCAGTACTCGGTCCAATGCTTTTTAACTTGTTTATTAATGATTTGGAGTTGGCAGTAAGCAGTGAAGTGGCTAAATCTGCAGATGACACGAAGTTGTTCAGGGTGGTGAGAACCAGGGAGGATTGTGAGGTACTCCAAAGGGATCTGTTGAGGATGGGCGAGTGGGTGTCAACGTGGCAAATGGGGTTCAATGTGGCCAAGTGCAAAGTGATGCACATTGGAGCCAAAAATCCTAAATATAAATACACATTGATGGGTTCCGAACTGGCAGAGACTGACCAAGAGAGAGATCTTGGAGTCGTAGTAGATAACTCAATGAAAATGTCTAAACAGTGTGCGACTGCAATAAAAAAGGCCAATGCTATGCTGGGGATTATTCGGAAGGGAATTGAAAACAGATCAGCCAGTATCATAATGCCCCCGTCCTACGAAGAAAGGTTAAAACGCTTGGCACTCTTTAGCTTGGAGAAATGACGGCTGAGGGGTGACGTGATCGAGGTTTATAAGATTATGCATGGGATAGAGCAGGTAGAGAAAGAAGTGCTTTTCTCCCTTTCGCACAATACCAGAACTCGTGGGCACTCAATGAAATTGCTGAGCAGTCGGGTTAGAACAGATAAAAGGAAGTACTTCTTCACCCAAAGAGTGATTAACACATGGAATTCACTGCCACAGGAGGTGGTGGCGGCTACAAGCATGGACGGCTTCAAAAGGGAATTAGATAAGCATATGGAGCAGAGGTCCATCAGTGGCTATTAGCCACAAGGTATAGATAGAAACTCTCGGGCTGGGGCAAGTGATGCTCTGTCTTCTTGATGCTTGGGGGGAGGGGCAATAGGGGGAGGGCTTCTAGTGTCCGGGCCCCACTGCTGGACCTCCTGAGGGCACCTGGTATTTCTGGCCACTGTGTGACAGAGTGTTGGACTGGATGGGCCATTGACCTGATCCAACATTTTGTTCTCTTATGTAACAGTGGGAGGGCTTCTAGTGTCCTGGCCCCACTGCTGGACCTCCTGATGGCACCTGGTATTTTTGGCCACTGTGTGACAGAGTGTTGGACTGGATGGGCCATTGGCCTGATCCAACATTGGCTTCTCTTATGTTCTTATAATGGTTTGTTTCTTTGGCATAAGGGATATAATAATAGTGATCTTATCCTTTCCCTGAGGGTGTGATGTGAGGATGGGATTGAAAAGCTTTGTTGTTTTTCATTCTAGAGGCTTCATTGGCTCGATGGGAAGAAGCAAGATACACAGATGTTAAGATAATAGTACTAAAAACGATTCTTCTTGTTATAAAATATATAGGACTACTTTCTTTAAATGTTAGCTTTCTGTTTTCCATTCTTAATTTGTACATACTGCAACACAACTTTCTCACAGGGCTCTTTACAAAATGTCTGTCTTTGTCTCTGTCAGAATACAGCCAAATGAAAGTGAATGAAATCTACACAGACCTAAAGCTTCAGTTACTCAGCCTTGCCTGTTTTTTAATTCACAAAGGTGGTTTAATTCCCCCCCTCTAGAATTCTAAACGCCAGTTCGTAGTTTGAAAGTATAGATCATTAAACTAATTAGAGGCTTTCAAAGTGTGTCACGCAGTCTGATAGCCTGCAAAAATACACAGATACTGAACGGTGCTAAGAAGCACTATTAGAATAAAGATAAAAAGGTAAAGGTTCCCTTGCTCGAAAGCCAGTCGAGTCCGACTCTAGGCTTGCGGTGCTCATCTCCGTTTCAAAGCCGAAGAGCCAGCGCTGTCCGAAGACGTTTCCGTGGTCCTGTGGCCGGCATGACTAAACACCAAGGCGCACGGAATGCTGTTCCCTTCCCACCGAAGTGGTACCTATTTATCTTCTTGCAATGTCTTGCTTTCGAACTGCTAGGTTGGCAGGAGCTGGGACTAGAGACGGGAGCTCACTCCATCATGCGGCACTTGGGTCTCGAACTGCTGAACTACTGGCCTTCCACAGCCTGCAGTTCAGCGTCTTAACCACTTGAGCCACCGCAGCTCCTACTATTAGAATAGGTACAGATTTAACATTATTTGAGTGGTGAGGCTGCATACACAGCTCCATTCTGCTCAAAGGAACAGTTCCCCCCCCCCCCCCCTGCTAAAAAAAAAGGTCTGGGTTTTGACAACAAATTCTGTGAGTTGGCAACATGACCCGGTTATGTGCAGGAGTGACTGGCTAGTGCTTGTGCTTTAGAAGCCCAGCAGACATACACGCTCCTTCATTCAGGAAAAGGCTCCTGTAGCTCTCTTTAACTTGCCTTTTAAAAAAGCATAACGAATGAATAAAGCTAGTATGATGTAGTGGTTAGGGTGTCGGACTAAGATCCGGGAGAAGCAGTTTGAAATCCCCACTCTGCCATTGAAGCTCGCTGGGTGATTTTGGGTCAGTTTTACACACACGCACACAGACACACACACACAGTCTAAACTGGCTCCCGGGGCCGTTGCAAGGATAAAATGGAGGGGAGGGGAACAGTGTAAGCTGCTTTGGATCCCCGTTAGGAGAAAAGGCGGGGCCTAAATGAAGAAAATGCGATAAAAGACGAGATGTACACGCATGGGCAGTTGATCGGACTTTTCCACGTTGTGACTATATGACTGTTTGCATGCTTCTCCCCTTATCCGCCCAATCCCAGATTACTTAGTGAGCACCTCGGTTTCTAGTCATGCCGGCCACATGACCACGGAAACATCTTCGGACAGCGCTGGCTCTTCTACTTTGAAACGGAGATGAACACGGCAACCCTGGAGTCGGATTCGACTGGCTTTCGAGCAAGGGAAACCTTGACCTTTTACCTTCCCTTGTATGTTCACACTGCTTCAGTCACTGTGTGGCTTATTATCGAGCTCTTTCGTCCTGAATAGTACATCTGGGGCTCACATTGAGTCAGACACGTATGGTGTTACCTTAGTTGTTGCCTAACATATGCTGCAGGTTTTTCTAGCTCTCTTTTCAGGCTTGAGTATGATTTCATCATATGCTTACATTGGTAGTTTTCAGATACCTTCGCTTTAAAGAACCCTTTCAATATTGACTTACCTGCTGAGGGATTTTCATTTGTCTCCCCTAGAAACCCAGTGTGTTGTACATGATTCTGGGGCATGTTCTGTAGCGCATACCCAGTTTACACAGGGCATTTTCCAGGCTGTTCTGACCTCAGTGTTGTGCTGCTTTGAGAATCCCAAGCACAATTCAGTGCTTTCCTGTGCTGTTATTTCGCTGAGAAAAAATTGGCAATAGTGGGCAAAGCTGTTTTTCAAGGGCTTTCCTGCCATTCCTTGAGAAGCTACCAGCACTGCAGCAGGTACTACGCGTTCACCTGGGAAGTCCTGGCTCACCTTTCTAATGCTCATAGTAAACGTCGTAGCTTTATGTGCTCCCAAGGTGCAGTGCTGCAGTCGTGGTTGTGTACTTCCTTAGTAGGTGACTGGATTTGAGCATATTCGCATCCCTGATGAAGAAAGCGCACAGGTAGTTCTTTCGAAAGACCTTCGCTTAAGGAGTGAGGTTGGTTGAAACACAAGCGGTTATCCGGTCTAGTTAGCGTCTGCACTTCAGTGACTTGTATGGGAGCAAAGGGAGGCTCTGGCAATTGGGGAAATGGTGCAAGTGGGATTTCCCCCTCACAGTGAAGCGCTTTCTGTCTTCATTACATTCAGTCAATTATCAAACTACTGATGCTGGATCAGAGTTAACACTACCATTATAGTGGTGAAGAGAGATTCTCTTCCATTGTTCCAAAGAAATTCTATATCTTTAAGTTTCTTTAAGATAATTTCAGGATTCTAGAGGCCCAGATGTTAATTTTGGGGGTCTCCAACTGGCAACCAGTTTGTGGTGATGCATGTGTTCTACTGCGTGGGTTTGCCTGTGTTTTTTTAAATTACCGTGTTACTTTTCAGCCAAAATTGGATCCCGGAGAGTCTTACAGGGATTTTTATTAACGAAACAAAGAGCATGGAAATTTCTTATAATGTTCCTTGTGAAAAAATATTCTCAGCTGTGCCTAGGGCTGCCAGGTCCCTCTGGGACACCGGTGGGGGAATGGGGGGGGGGATGCTCTGGGAAGCTGGAAATTTCACCCCCAGTGTGCTGACGTCACCAGAAGTGACATTGCGCACCACGCCTACATCACCCAGAAGTGACGTAGGCACATCAGAAGTGATGCTCTGGTTTTTGAGCAAAACTCTGTGGTAAAATCACCCTCAGACCATAGAGATTTGAGAGTTTCTGCACTTCAGTGACTTGTATGGCAGCAAAGGGAGACACTGCATTTGGCACACGAAGAGTTTTGCCCAAAAACCAGAGCGTCGGCCCCCCCCCCCAACATCACTGGCGTGCCCAGGGGTCCTTTCCAGCAGGAGCGCACAGGAGCGGAGCTCCGGCAGTAAAGAGCCCAGGAGGCGGGCACATGCAACAAGCCCTACTTTTTGCTCCCAACAGCCCTCAGTCATAGCAAGATGCAGCCAGGTAAGTTGCAGAGCTCCCCCCGGTCCAAAACAGTCCAGTGGCACCTTTAAGACCAAGTTTTATTCAGGTACAAGCTCTCCCTCCTCTGCGAGGACAGATCTGCACGTTCCCCCCCTCCCCAGTAGCTAGCAATTCAAAAGAGTCCAGTGGAGCCTGAGCGGTGGGTGTTGCCTTCTGACACACTTCCAGTGATGCCAGGGGTGTGTCGCATATGCAAATAAGTTATGCTAACGTGTTATGCTAATGAGCTCCTGCCCCTCCCCTCTTTTTCTACTAAATGACCCCTGGGCGTGTCTATGTCACTATACTACTACTACTACTACTACTACTACTACTACTACCACCAATCTTTCAATTTATTAATTGCTCAATCCTGCAGAGCTTGCTGGCTCTGAGCGATTTACAGTTACTCATTCACGCGGGACTAACAATGATTTATGGGGGTAAGGGAGGACAACATATATCTTTTTAAATCACACACATTCACAGTCAGCGAGGGTTTGTTCAGCTGCAGGGTCAGACGTATTCCGTCGGCATATTCACTTCAGCTTGGCTAGATGACGTCAGCTTCTCCAGGTCTTGCAGCGCCGCACTGCCACCGCCTGGCCGGAACGTCCCATTACAGGCTTCTTGGAGTAGAAGAGATTTTTTCTTAGGCTTTCAATCTTGCGAGCTGAGCATTCCGGTCGCCGGCTAACACCTCCCCCACCGGGGGGGGATTTTTGGTGTGCCCACCCTCTCTAAGGAGGGGTACCCATTTTATCTACTCGCCGAAGCTTTCGAACTGCTGGGTGGACGGCGAGCTAGGGACAAGGCTGGTAGCTCACACCAACACGGGGCTACAACTGACAGCCGTATTGTTCAGCTCAGATGTTACTAACCAGAGGATAAATCCTCTGTGCCACCGCTTTTGCTTTGCTTCACATTGCTGTTGGGGGGGGGATTTTCTCCGGCCAGCTGTCTGGTTGGCGGTGGGCAGGAGCACACAAAACCGGGGGATGCCCCCCCCAACTGGGGAATGGCAACCCTAGCTGTGCCAAATCCCAGCATGGTGTGTAAGAGTGTCTGGCTTTTTCTTGCTTTCCTGCT
>NW_015167556.1:583774-609136 GCF_001447785.1 Gekko japonicus
CTGCTGAGGACCACGTTGATTGCAGCTGGAAGCTGAAGGGAGACATGAAGCCTGGCTGGTCTTTGGCCTCTCTGATAGCTCTGTTGATGGAAGGAGAACTCTGCTGAAGCTGGATCCAGGGAAGTGGAGAAGCTACCTGCCTGCTTCCTACTGCTGGTCCCATAAGTGATGGAAGGTGGGGTGGAGGGCGGGGCTAGAGTTAGGTATATGTGCCTCACATGTGTTTCACCAAAGTAGAGTTGACACTGGCAGGGCTCTTTTTGTAGAAAAAGCCCAGCAGGAACTCATTAGCATAATAGGCCACACCCAACAGCAGGAGCATATTGGGCCACACCCCTGACAGCACAGCTCATTAGCACATTAGGACGCACCCCCATGCTACCAGAAGTGTGGTCATCCAGCCACACCCACCTTTTGCTTGTTATTCTGTTTACCTTGTTTGTTGTCAAAACCCAGGGCTTTTTTGTAGCAGGAACTCCTTTGCATGTTAGGCCACACACCCCTAATGTAGCCAATCCTAATGAGTTTCTGCTGTTTGGTGTGGCGTGGCCTATTATACTAATGAGTTCCTGCTGGGCGTGGCCAACTTGGGAGCCAGCCGGAACTCCGTTTCTGTGCGTTCCTGCCCAAAAATAGCCCTGGACACTGGTATGTGCTCACTGAAGATATTTCAACCCAAACATCTTTGTGTGGAGAGAGGGAAGAAGAAGGAAACGTAAGGCTGTCTTTAAGGATGGGAATAACAATGGTTGTTTGTGTGAAACTGATTGGAGAACTCAAGTCTGAATCCACATCCTATTTTAAATCAGTTGGTGGTGGGGGAAAAGCCCTTCATGTTGATTTATTATTATTTTTAGTGACCTTGGACTTGCACCCACAATGTATAATTTTCACTGAGGTCAGTTTATTCATCCTCTAACTGAAACAAGCTTCGTCTCAAAATCTCGCTTTCTTAGTAACCAGCCGGAATGGTCTGTTTACGGAATGTTAAAAAAAAAAAAATCCTGTGTGGTCTCTCTGTTTTAAAGCCCCAGCAACAAAGCTACAATGCTCCATCCCGAATGAAAGGCTGCTGATAGAAATTTCTGCCAATAAAAGGGTCCTGGAAAAAAAAAAATCTGTAGTCTTGCAAGTTACTAGTGGAAGTGTATGATACATAACCACTGTCTCATGGTAAACTGACACAAGATTCCTTGGGAATTGATTCACAGGCAAGATAGCCGGTGCTAACCCGTGAGATGCAGGGTGCAATCTGTTCTCCTGAAGCAGGAATCCCAAGGGAAGCCAAAGAACCCCCCCCCCCCCGCTGCCTCCAGTGTGTCTGTGTGAGGACTGTGTATTCCAGCCAGGTCAGGCTCTGGTCCAGTTGGAGCTGTGTTGTAAGCCAACAGTATCAGCAGCCTTGCCTGTCTCTGCTGCGGTCTCAGCTTTGGTCCATCGTAGCTAAGCTGCTGTCTGAATTTCTACTAACTCCCACTTTTTTTTGTTTAGGGGTTTAGAAGCTGGCTGGGTAAAGTGTTCTCCGTGCTGCGTCTGGCACACATCAGCCTCTTGCTGGGAGCATGGATTCCTGCCTCCTCCCCTTTTTGTAGATGGGAAAGCATGTTTGGGAATACTTTTTTTTAAAAAAAAACGGATTAAAAGCGTCAGGAGGGTTTTCATTTCCGTCGTTTTCGTATCCACCTCCAGGGAGAATGGAGAATTCTTCAGGAGGGAATGCCATCATTCCCATCCCCCCCCCTGCCAAGATTCTACAGCTTAGTCCGTGCCATTCATTCTTAATGGGGGCCCTGCAGCCTCACCACAAATCTCTTGAGGCATTTAGGACTTGGGGGGGGGGGGCATGGTGAGTACCATGCCAGTTTGGTGTGGTGGTTAAGTGTGCGGACTCTAATCTGGGAGAACCGGGTTTGATTCCCCACGCCTCCACCTGCACCTGCTGATGTGACCTTGGGAAAAATGGGAGGAAGATATCAGCGATAGTGTGCTGAATGAGGCTGCTCAGATGTTGAAGGAAATTCTATGGAAACAGACCTGCAGAGTAGTCCTGGGGAGAGTTGACACCCTTCTTAAGTCCATTGACTTTAGTAGACTTTTTGTTGGGTATAAGTGTTCAGGATTGCGCTGTTAGTGTGCTGATGCTTCTGCCACATTTCCAACTTGTACTTGTCCCTCAAATACATAGTGCATTTGTAAAGAAAGTTTTTCGTAGGAGTCCGGTACAGCCTTGTGCTAAAACAACCTAATAAAATAAATTTTGCCCAAAGTGACACTTTGGGGAGAGTTTCTTTGTTAAAAAATAATGTTTAGCCATTGATTTTTGTCCTATCTTGGCTTGAGATAGGAAGGCACAGAAACAGAAATCTAATGAAACTGACAGGGGGGAAATGACACTCCTACACAGTGTGAATTTATTGAAAACAAAATCCATGCACCATAAATAATTCTTTGTAAATGAAACATTGCTCTTCTACCTGTCTTGTAGGCACATTTACAGTGAATGTCAGATCTGAAGAAAGACAACGCAATGTATCAAAGTTATGTTTTATAATTAAATTTCCCATTAAGAGTCACCACAGCATATTGTACATTATCAGCGGTGGAGAACTCATATTAGCACTCTGATCTAGTCTAGAACATATTTTTCTGAAAGTGAGGGCTTATTGTTGGGACAAGTCAGGTAACATGGAAATAAAGCCTCCGTTTTAGCCAGTGGGAGGGTCACCACAGATATGTGCCTTGAGAAATGTTTTGAAAAGCATAATTTGTTGTGGTGAGCCAAAAGCTAATTTGGACAGAATTCAGGATGTGGCAGTGGCATGTGTGTAGTTGCTGTGTGTTGTGCAAATGGAGCCATTGATGGGGAACTAAGGGAAACAAATTCGGGGGTTGTGGTAGTTTTTGCATCTTATGGAGCTGGCCATGTCATGTGATTTGCTTTGAGATGATATTTGGCTCTGATCTGTGTGGGATGAGGGGCGCCCAGAGGGAATCTTTGCCTCCGGGATATCTCTAGTGTCCCCACAATCCTTTCTGCAGGAATATTTGTCAGCATGGGGTAGGCCTTTTTGTCAGCATGGGGTAGGCAGCCAGAATTTGGTGTAGTGGTTAAGTGCACGGACTCTAATCTGGGAGAACCGGGTTTGATTCCCCATTCCTCCACTTGCACCTGCTGATGTGACCTTGGGTCAGTCACAAGCTCTGGCACAGCTGTCCTTGAAAAAGAGCAGTTTGTGTCAGAGTTCTCTCAGCCTCACCCACCTCACAGGGTGTCTGTTGTGGGGAGGGGAAGGGAAAGGAGTTTGTAAGCCGCTCTGAGACACCTTTGGGTGGTGAAGGGCGGGGTATAAATCCAATCTCTTCTTCTTCTTCTTCTTCTTCTAAGAGCTTTATTTAAAATCACTCCAGTTACTCTAACAAATTAAATACACCAGAATCGCAGTTATATAAAAAACACTAGTATATGTAAATGAGATTATAAATAAAAAAGCATCCAAAAAAAAAAGAGAGAGAGACAGCCAGTGGTGTGAGAACTAGTTCTGTGTAGTGGTTAAGAATGGTGGGCTCTAATTTGGAGAAATGGGTTTGATTCCCCTCTCCTCCACATGAAGCCCACATGTGGGTCAGTCACAGTTCCCTCAGAACTCCCTCAGCCTCGCCTACCTCACAGAGTGACTGTTGTGGGGAGAGGAAGAGAAGGTAAGCCTCGGTAAGCCTCTTTGAGACGCCTTTGGATAGTGAAGAGTGGGATATAAAACCAACTCTTATTCTTGTTGTTGTTGGAGTTTAAACACACAGAGCATTCCAAAGGATAAGTGTTGCAAACTTTGTTCCATTTGTTCTAGGATTTATTATGGACATAAAGCTATTGAGTCACAAGCGGTGAAAAAATGCATTTGCAGATTTACGCAGGGACCTAAAAGCAAAGTTTCAGGCCTACTGAGATGGCACACACACAGGGCCGGGCTGGCTCACCCACTAGGCGAACTAGGCATTCGCCTAGAGCGCCAGGCCCTGGATGGGGCGCCAAGCTGTGCCTCCCCCCTCCTCCCCCCCTTTGGTGGTGGTGGCGGCGGGGGGGAGGAGGCAGTGGTGGGGTGGCGGCAGCAAAAGGGTGGCTGGCTCCAGAGGTCTCCAGGTTTCCAGGCCCCACCGGGAGGTTGGCATCTGCGCCATAAGGCAGAATGAAAAACACAAATAATCAAGAAACTCCCAGAGTACGGGGCCGGGTGCAGTTTGGTGCCCCTAAGGGCCGTCCCGCTCTAGGCGATCGCCTAGTTCGCCTAGTGAGTGAGCCGGCCCTGGGGGAAGGCATGGGCAAGAATACCAGTCATCTCATCTGCTTGTTCTTTCTGTGTTTAGTGTTGCAGAATTTGGGACAGCTTCCTCAAAAGCCTGTATTTCAGGTGATCTGTGTTGGTATGGGTTTAATTTAACTCCTCTTAGTTTGTGATCAGCTTGATGATGTCTTGTGATCAAGAAGAGGCGGGTTGGCTGGCTTTCTTGCAGTGTTTCGTAGACAGTGGCCTGTTTCGTGAGAAGTGTAGAGGGAACTAGAGACTGGAATGTGATGACTTTGCCAACCAGTTGAGCAAACATGAACTCAGGTTTCTGGTGTCCCAGTGAGTCTGACAGACCTGGCCACTTCGATGCTGTTCTGAATTTGACAGGAGTTAAATCATTAGGTACCTTGCTTGGCCAGATTCTGAATCTTCTATGACTATGTGTTGGGTGCTCTGTATTAGCCTGATAACTCAGAGGAAAGGGCTTCATTCATTCATTCATTCATTCATTCATTCATTCACTTTTCACAGTTTCTACTGAGGGCAAAACTACTACTACTTTTAATAAGTCAGGGCCATTTCATCTCAGGAAAACTGTTGAGGAGGAAAGGCAGAAAAGCCCCTCCTCCTCAGTGCTGTAGTGTATTCAAAGCTGCCTTGAATGGATGACATGTTGTGAAACATCTAACTGAATTGTAATGTCAAGCTTTGTCCTGGGCTAGGATCCAAATCCATCCAATAGTATTGCTAGCCCAGGAAGTAACAAGCCAATCACTTCAAGCAAGCTCCCTCAGCGGGAACTAATGTGATTGGACGTTATCTCTGCAACCTCATAGGTTGATATTTGTACAGTGGGTGTGGCTACATTAGCCGGGAATGTTTAAAAAGCAGGACAGCTGCAATGTAAAGGCTGTTCTGGCTATCAGATGTTGATCCGTGTTGGAGTTGTGTTCGAGTTGAAGAATAAAGTTGTGTTCTTGCTGAATCACTCTCCGACTATTTTGTTAAGCGAGCGACTTAACAAGTGCCACAGCCAAATTGGGCTCCTGCAGTGCTTTCAAAAGCAGTGCCCTTCAGCTTCTGTGTAGCTACAGGGAAAGCAAATTTGTTCAGAAACCCAGACTTGAATCACTTAAAAAATGTGTAGTTTGGCCCTCTGAGAAACAGATAAAACACCACAGGCCGTGGGAATTCCTCTTTCTCTTCTTCCCATTTGGTTATAGAACCTGTTTCTCTGTTGCTGGTATGTTCCTTGGCTTCTATAGCAGTCAAGGGGCATTGTGCTATGCATTTCACAGGGGATGGCCTCTCCTGTGGTGGTGGCTCTGCTCCTGTACCTGCTTAAAATCTGTCTGGAAAGAATATTTCCAGTTTCTAGGAGTTGCCAAGCTGTTCCCACTTTAAAAAAAGATTGTTCATATTTTTCTTGCTGCTTTCAACATAAATGGAAACTGCAGGTATACACAGAAAGGTCAGGGAAGCGAACCCCATAATCTCAATTGCTATTTAGTGCAGTGGAATGTTATTTCAGAACATGGTGCAGCTGTCCATGGACTACACTAATTGATATTTTGACCATCATGTGTGTGTCATTTTTCTTTCCCTTTGTTGGATTTGGCAGTGCAATTATGCATTGAAAGCTTACTTGGCCCTCTCACTTCTTAGTACTTCATGTTTGCCTTGTGTATAGTTCTGTGTCCTACCGCAAAGAAAAATCTAGACTAAGCTTTTGTGAAATCCCAGTGTTTCTGTTCAGCAAGCAACAATTTCCTGTTGTTGGCTCTGGGAGACTATAAAATATAGGTTGATGTCTGTATTCTCGAACTGTGGAGCAAGGCCCCCTGGCTAGGGCATAAATAAGACTATAGGTGTGTATAAGATTTTGCCTTATTCCACTGTTGTTAATATTCCCAAGTTGGTAGAATTAGGAAGACAGATGTTCTAAGGCCTTGCCATGCATTTGTTAGTAGGGGATAGAGGTGGTGGGTGGAGAGAGAGAGAGAAGTCAAGGGAAAATTCTTGTAACAGTGTTTGTAGTGGTTTGAGTTTTGGACTAAGATCTGGGAGATTCAGGTTTGAATTCCCACTGTACCATGGAAGCTTGCTGGGTGACCTTTGGCCAGTCAAACGTACTTGGCCTAACCTGCCCTACAAGGTTGAAGTGAGGACAAAATGGAGGAGGGAAGAATGTTGTTAGTTTGGGCCCTCATTGGTGAGAAAAGGGATGTATAAGTGAACCAGATGAATAAATTTCACTTATTCTTCTAATATGTTCCTGAAATAAGAAGGGTTGAGTGTCTTCAGTTTATGATGCAGTGGGGAAAAGAAAGTGATTTGGCAAATTACCACTTTAGATGGGGAAAATGTGGTCTGTTTTAAAAGGGATGTACGTTAGGTGAATATACCACTTTTGTACTGGTCTCAATTCTAGACCTGCCTAAAATCACTGGGCTCAGACGCTCTCTCTTCTGGACTCTACCTGTCTCTTCCATTAGATTTACTTTGTGCTCTATCCCCTGGCTGTGTCCAGATAGCAGAATTTTTATTTCTGAAGCTGACAAGCCTGAACAGCTCTAAAATAATTTTATGTTAGGAAGTTTTCTTCAGAGCAAGATAGATATTAGTATTCTTCTTGGAAGCTGTATAGAATTCTTCAAGTAGCTGTAGTACAATCATCAATAAAAATTCACATCCACATTCCAGATCTGTAAATAAGAAACGGGATATACCTTTTTCTATTACTCACGTTGATCAATCTTCCTTTTGAGTTCTTTGAAGCTTTAGTTTTTAACAGCTGATAGCTTTGTCTTTTATTGATGGTTGCCAAAGAATAGAAAGTTTGTGCATGTTTGGGGCAATAAAGCATTGGGTGTAGGGTTTGAAGATCTATGTTCAGATCCAGTTCCATGGTTAAGACATTGGTCAGACTAGCTAAGTCTCTGTCTCTTGGGGCCTAACTGCACAATACATTGTTCCTGGGGATGTTCAAAAAGACAGGTACTTAGAGTTCCTGGGTAAATATTAGAAGAAGAAGAGGAGGAGGAGGAGGTGGTGGTGGTTGGAAAGAGAGAGTGGTCAAGAGAAAATTCTGGTAACAGTGTTTGGAGGAGGATAAGGAGGAGGAGACTGAATTTATAGCTCGCCTCAGAGCGACTTACAAACTCCTTTCCCCTCCCCTTCCCACAACAGACACCCTGTGAGTTGGGTGGGGCTGAGAGACCTCTGACAAAGACTGCTGTTTCAAGGACAGTTCTGACAGAACTATGGCTTGCCCAAGGTCATCCAGCAGGTGCAAGTGGAGGAGTGGAGAATCAAACCCAGTTCTCCCAGATAAGAGTCTGTGCACTTAACCACTACACCAAACGTAACTTATTAAGTGCATGGGGGCAGACTGGTACTGGGATGCACAAAGAGAGGGGATTTAAGTCTTCTTCCATGCTGTTTTCCTGACCAGAAATGGCCCTGGAGAGTCAGTGCTTGCCCTCTTGGGGAAATAGCACCTCGCCAATGGGATATCAGGTTAGGAAAATAACATGGGGAGGGGGGTACATCTGGGCATCAAGCTTCACCCAGGAATTCCCAGCATTTTTCTGCTTGACAGTTCCCAGAGCAGATCCTGGAACTACGTAACAAGCATAGGAATAAAAGCAAACTACTTTATATAGTTGATGTAGAAATGAATAGGAATGTGAAATGTGTCATAGGTAATAATTTGCTCTTGTTTGATCTGCGCTTTCCAATGTTATTCATTAAGAAAATTACTGTCCGTTTGGGCAGGAGTATTAGGGGATAAACATCTCATTCTCTGTGTGTTTAACTTTGGTAAATGAGCTTCTAGCGACAATGGGAGTGCAACAAACAAAATGGGCTTGGAACTGGTTTCTCTGCGAGGAGCCAAACCAGATGAGCTAATCTGAAACCTCTACAATGTCGTCTACATCTTCCAAGAAATGATCCTTTGGCTTTTAATTTGGTGTAGAGCATTTCCGCTGATAGTACCTTCGGAGTTTAAATGAATTCAGTAGGCTACGGAGGAGTCTCTGATCATTATTTGTTTTAGAGTTAGGTTTGGATGAATCTATCAGGGATAAAGAACTGCTGCAAACAGGACTCCAAATATGATGAAAACTGGAACAGATGTTATTGAGCATTATGCCTTTGCTCCATGACAAATGTCTTTATCCGTTGCCATTTTAGCAGTATGGCCAAGGCAGATAGAATTCTTTCCAAAGCTTTGCTTGCCCTCTTCCTTTTAATATCCTTCTTGGAAATACAGGCATTATAAACGTGCAAAGCATTTGTCCACTCTAGATAAGGGCTACCTGTTTCACTCACTTGTCCATCTAGTCCTTGAGGGAGGTTTGTTTTCCTGTTAGGACAAGACCATATGCTTAGTATACTTGAACATGCTATTGTCAGAAATTCTGGGGATTTATATCCTGTTTCCTAGCGGATAAAAACAATTCTTAAGAAACTGAGATTTAGGGACTAAACAGTGGACTATATAAACTTCCTTGTGCTGTTGCAGTTTCTAGTCACTCTGTAGTCTCTCATCATATGAACTCTGTAATGAGTATGGCCATAAAACACACCATGCAACAGAGAACCATATAGACCAGGGGTGTCGAACTCATTTGTTATGAGGGCCGGATCTGACATAAATGAAACCTTGTTGGGCCGGGCCGTGTGTGTCATCAAATGTAATGCCAGGTAACAGAGATATAAACTTTATAAAGGACGCAAACACAATTTTTTTTTTAACTTAAAATAAAATCATGCTTAAAACATGAACACTCCTGCAATATTTTGTTTATTTAACAGTGTCTGATAACTGACACCTTGCTCTGAATTATTGCATCAAAATGTCTGTGCTGTTGCAATCTTGACTATGCTGTTCAGGTGTGTATCTGTAAGCTGCAGACCTATGATGACACAGCAGCAGAACTGGAAGAAGAAGCAGAAGACAGCCAGTTCCACTGCGGGTTTGATAGAAGCCCTCCGGGGGCCTGATCTGGCCCGCGGGCCGCATGTTTGACACCCCTTAAATAGACAGAAGGCTCTGAAGATTGTCTCGTCTAATCATGAGACTCAGTAGTTCATGAGTCACATGTGGCTCTATGACATGCCACCTATGGCTCTTCTGAGCACTGTTCCCCAATGTGGCACGTGCCCCATATTCCAGGAAAGTGGGCAAAGCCATTGCCTGATGGGGCTTCTGGTTGGCAAGTGGTTCCCACCTTGAAGCAGCTTTCAGTGGAGGAATGGGTAAGCTGTGAGCATCTCTGTGGTGCAGGCCTTGTGCAAGAGGTGGAAGTAAATGTGGCTAATCATAAATGATGGTAATCATAAACATGGTTTCTGTGAGTCACTGCGTGAGTACCACTGGTCTAGTCCAAGTGAGAACTGGAACAAGATCCCTTCTCTCAAAACTCTCATGAGACACTGCCCATGCTAATCCTCCTTATATATTTATCAAGAGCTTCTTGAAAACAGGAGGTAGCAGTCTGGATCTGATGTCTTGTTTTGGGAACTGCCCATCATTTTAGAACCACCCACCATCATGGTCTTGATCTGACTGGCATTTATTTCCTTTCCAGTTGGAGGAGTTGGCCAAGTGGGCCATTCCACAGTAATAGCTACCCATGACAGTAAAGGCGCAAGGCCTCCATGAGGACCAAACCTGGTGAACAGAATTCCTGGGAGCCGTTTTTGTGAAGACCTGAGTCGCTAGGTGGAGAGACATAGAGAAGAGGCCGTTCGGCAAGTATGTGGGTTCCAGGCCATGAATTTTGTTTCCACCTGTTGTGTATATTCTGGCTGCTCTACCACAACTCCACATTGATCCAAGACAATAAGATATTTTGCCTTGAGGGAGATTTGTGTTTCCGTAACTGAATTTTATTAGAAGGTGGCTGGCTTCCAGAAGTGCTGCGCGTGTTGATTGATGCCAAATGTAGAGGCCCGATATAGTTTTTTCCACTCCGGTTTTTGTTCCACAAAGAAAAAAGGAATATGCACAAATTGTATGTCTTTGTCGAGACCTTAATCCTGCAAGTGTGAAAGTAATTGTACTTTTTTCTTTGACAAAAGCTTCATGTATTCTTTTCTGTGGTCCTTGAAGCGAGTTCTTGTCTACACATTGTATATTCGTTTTCCTTGTGTAAAATCCCTGTGTCTTTCATTCTTTCATCAGTTTGTTTGTGGTAGCAAATCTGTGTGAGTTACACATAAAAGACTTAGAATTATAGAATCACAGAATCACAGAGCTGGAAGGGGCCATACGAGCCATCTAGTCCAACCCCCTGCTGAATGCAGGATCAGCCTAGAGCCTCCCTGACAAGTGTTTGTCCAGCCGCTGCTTCAAGATTGCCCGTGAGGGGGAGCTCCCCACCTCCCTAGGCATCTGATTCCACTATTTAACAACGCTTACAGTAAGAAATGTTTCCCTAATATCCAGCCAGTACCTGCCTGCCCTTAATTTAAACCCATTATTGTGAGTCCTGTCCTCTGCTGCCGACAGGAACAGCTCCTTGCCCTCCTCTAAATGACAGCGCCTCAGATACTTAATTTAGGAGCTGCGGTGACTCAAGTGGTTAAGATGCTGAACTGCAGGCTGTGGAAGGTCGGTAGTTCAGCAGTTTGAGACCCGAGTGTGCCGCATGACGGAGTGAGCTCCCATCTCTGGTTCCAGCTCCTGCCAACCTAGCAGTTCGAAAGCAAGAAATTGCAAGTAGATAAATAGGTACCAGTTCGGTGGGAAGGTAACAGTGTTCCGTACGCCTTGGTGTTTAGTCATGCTGGCCACATGACCACGGAAACATCTTCGGACAGCGCTGGCTCTTCAGCTTGGAAACGGAGATGAGCACCGCAACCCTAGAGTCTGATTTGACTGGCTTTCGAGTAAGGGAACCTTTACCTTTTATAAATACTTAAAGAGCGCCATCATGTTCACCCCAGCCTCCTCTTCTCCAGACTGAACTTTTCCAAGTCTCTCAACCTTTCCTCATAGGGCTTGGTCTCCAGGCCCCCGATCATCCTCGTCGTTCTCCCCTGCACATGCTTCATTCTGTCCACATCCTTTTTGAAGTGAGGCCTCCAGAACTGCACAGAATACTCCAGGTGAGGCCTGACCAATGCAGTGTACTATGACATCTTGTGATTTGGATGTTATGCCTCTGTTGATACACCCCAAGATCGCATTAGCCTTTATTGTCGCCGCATCACACTGGCTGCTCATATTTAACTTGTGGTCCACCCGCACCCCAAGATCTTGTTCACACACACTGCTACCCAGAAGCATATCCCCCATCCAGTATGTGTGTTCCTCATTTTTGTTACCCAGATGTAGAACTCGGCACTTATCCTTGTTAAATTGCATCTTTTTCACATTCACCCACTTTTCCAGCGTGTTCAGATCTCATTGAATTCTTTCTCTATCTTCTGGTGTGTTCACTGCTCCTCCCAATTTGGTATCTGCAAATGTAATGAGTAGCCTCTTCACACTCTCATCCAGATCATTCATGAAAATATATATATTTTGTAAACTGCTCCCAAAGGGGCAGGATTTTATTACATTTTCCACATAACATACACAAACAATCATAGCATATACATACATATACATACTAACAGTACAAACAGATACATGGAGGTTATTTTCAATTTTACCAATATTTATAGTGATGCCTATTCCACCTTAATAACAATTTCTCATGAACTGTGTAAGCAACTTTTCTGTCTCTATCATCCTAACAGGTATATATTTCATTTAGTAAACTCTTAGTCTGTCTCTTGCAAGCTTGCCTACATATATTTATCATACCAATTATAGAACCGTGACCAAGTATTCTGGAATGTCGAATCTGTTGTGCCTTTTATCAATAAAGTCAATTTATCCATTTCCAACACTTATTCGAACATTTCGGGTCAATTTTAGCTAACCTTTCAGGTGTTACATACCATCTATAAAACATTTTATATATGTTTTCTTTATACGGAATAGTTTTCGTAATCCTAATATTTTTCTTCCATATTTGATCCCACTGCTCTAAATTAACAGCATGCCCAATATCCTGCCCCCAATGAATCATATTCCCTTTTATTATTTCATCCACTATTAAATCATCAAGTAACAACACATAAAATCTTCGTAAAAGCTTCTGATCCATAGATGTCATAATCTTTTCAATCTCTATAAGGTTTTTATAAAATCCGATTCTCTTGTCTTTAGTAAATCTGGATTCTATTTGCGCTCTTTGCCACCCATTCATGAAAATATTGAAAAGTACCAGGCCCAGAACCGAGCCCTGTGGCACCCCACTGGACATCCCCCTCCATTCAGATGAAATGCGGTTCTCCGACCAGTTCCCTATCTACCTAACTATCCTAGAGTCCAGTCCTCAGTCCTCTAGTTTACCCATCAGAACATCATGGGAAACTGTGTCAAAATCCAGGTAAACAACATCAACAGCCTTCTCCCGATCCAGTAAGCTCGTCACTCGATCAAAGAAGGAAATGAAGTTGGTCTGGCAGGACCTGTTGGGGACAAATCCATGCTGACTTCCCCGGATCACCGTGTTGTCCTTCAGATGCTTGCAGATTGATCCTTTTAAAATCTGCTGAAGTATCGTCCCTGGGACAGAGGTCACTGGCCTGTAGTTTCCTGGGTCATCCCTCCTCCCTTTTTCAAAAATTGGGATAACATCTGTCCGTCCTCCGAGAGGTTTGGAAGATGGTGGACAAAGGCTCTGCAAGCTCTCTAGAAAGTTCTTTGAGCACTCTTGGGTGCATACCATCTGGCCTGGGGGATTTGTACTCATTCAATGCAGCCAGGTGCTTCTCCAACTAGCTGTTTTTCTATGTCAACCAGCAGCCGGGACACTGTGCCCTGCCTACTATCATCTGTAGAAGAGCCTGTAAAAAAAACCTGAGGCAAAATAAGCATTAAATGGTCCTGCTTTCTCTCTGTCCTCTGTCAAAGTTTCTCCATTTTCATCCAGCAGTGGGCCCATTGCCTCTTCTATCTTGCTTTTGCTCCTCACATATCTGAAGAAGAGATTCTTGTAGCGAGCCTCCCTGGCCAGCTTTAGCTCATCGTGAGCTTTGGCCTCTCTGATGGCTGACCTACAGTGCCTAGCAACCCACAGATACTCTTCTTTAGAGGGTATGTCCTTGCCTCCTTTTCTTGAAAATTTACTTTTTCTCCCTTAGCACATCATGCAGTTCTCTGGTCATCCACATCGGCTTCTTGGATCCCCTCCCATGTTTCTTTCTCGTTGGAATAGCGATGGCTTGAGCTAGCAAGAGCTCTTGTTTTAGGAGAGCCCATGGAATGATTCCCATCATGCCCCTGAGTTTATTAAAACATGCCCTACTGAAATCTGACATACATGTGTGACTATGAACTTCCTTGGTCCCCCACAGCAAAAGGAATTCTAGCAAGACATGGTCACTTCCCCCTAAGGTCCCCTCCACCTTTATCCCATCTACCATCTCTTACCTATTGGTCAATATTAAGTCGAGTATGGCCAAGCCCCTTGTAGCTTCCTCCACCATTCGATGAAGGTAGTTGTCAGTCAGACAGGTCAGGAATGTGCGTGACTGTGGACCCTTTGCAGAGTTTCTCTCCCAGCACACATCAGGGAAGATGAAGTCACCCATAACTACCAGGTCATGTCGTTTGGACACCCTGTCAAGCTGTTCAAGGAGGGCAGCATCCACCTCCTCATCCTGGTCAGGAGGTCTGTAGCACTTGTTATCTTGCATCAACAACTGTCCCTTTGCCCGTGTCTGGGGGCTCTGAATGTTCAGGTGCCACTTCTGCCACACCATACAAAACTCCCAGTTCTGCAAAGATCCAGAATTTTTGGAAGCATCTATTTTGGTCTCTTTCACATTATGTGTTGCTACTTGAGTTCCCTTGTAATAAACCTGGAACAAAGTAAGGTTGTTTTCGAACATCATGTGTGATTGAGTAAAAATGTGCATCAATCAACCTTGTTGACGGGTTGTTGATACTTGCACCGACCCTTTCTCTTCTTGCACAGAGAATTGCAGTCAACTCTAGTTACCCATGAAGTATGAATGCAAATATGCGGCTTAACTCAAGTTAAACACCCATTTCTCTAGCTCGACAGTTTCTAAATTGGAGTTTTTATTAAGCAAATGGGAATATTCTGTGCCATAAATATGCCTATTTCCAGCGTTGTATACAAATGTCTGTCTACCTTTCAAGTGTCCTTTGAATCTTTGCCAGTTTTTAGTTCTGTTGTTTAAAAACAACAACACTGCTTTTGCAAAAACAGGTTCTGTGATTTTATGCTGAGAAATGGACACAGTTTCCACTTGTTTTTCAAACTGTTTATCCAAGATGAAGATACTATAATAGGTTGATCTTGCAAAAAAAAGAAAAAGGAACAGTCTCCTGGGCAAAAATTGATTTGCACAGATGTACCCACAAATCAAGAGAGATTTTTGACAAAAAAACAGACTTCCTTGTTCATTCATCCCTTTCCCAACGGCTCTTGGAGAGGTTTAACTTTTTGTGTTGTACTCCAAGAACATGGGGGGGAAAGATGTCTACAATCTCCTGCCACTTGATTGGAGACAAATAGCATGTTGTAAGCAAACTTGAGTGGCTGATTTTAAACGTTCTCTCCAAGCTAATATTCAGGAGTCTGAGGAATTCAATCTGACAGTGGAACACATTTGTTTGAACAATGGTATTGTTACGAATGTTTTCCACTCTTTTGCATCTCTGTTCTCCCTTTGCTTTTCTGTTTTTGGTGAACTGCATATTTCTTTTTAATGCAGAAGAATGTAGCAACATCAAAATTCATTCGCCCACAAATGATTTGTCTTTTGTGGGATTAAACAATATCCCCATTGATAGCCCAGAGAATGAAACTGACTAGCCAACACTAGAGTGAGTACAGGAAGCATTCTATAGAATAACTTTGTATGTGTGTGTGTATACATATACATGGGGCGGGGGGGGGGAAGCTGGGAATGAACAATGTTAAGTCCATTGTGAGTAGTCTGGGAACATAAAGCTATGCCCTGTTGTTGAAAAGAGAGAGGATCCACTGAAGTCACAGATGTTTAATTTAAATTTAAGGCTTTAGGTTTAGTAAGATCTTTCAGATTGATCAAAAGTAAAACAAAACCCTATGTATTCTGGGCTTTGATAGAGCAATGTATGCCAGCTCAATTCTGTTGACCATTCTAATAAGAATCCTTTCCGAGTGAAATATTCTGAAAGGCTTTAATACCTCCTCCTATTCAGTGTTTGTAAGTTAGTCCCAAATACTTCCAAATGTGGGCAACCCTCTAAAATGAACAGATTTAATTTGGTGTCTGTACGTAAGGATTTTTGCGGCTGAAAACTTACTGGAGGTCTGTACACACAGCAAAATGACCTGAGGTTTTAAATTTTGGGGTTGCTATTCTGAATCAGCAATTTCCCTTCAGGCTTGTTTGCACGTAATTGAAATGGTTGTCTCAAACCCCGAGGTAATATCAAGCAAGTGGAAGGAATGCATTTTTCCCACTAGAGAGCTGATAACCCCCCCCCCCCAGCTTCCTGTCCACCTTAGTTACTGTCTGTGATACTATTTTTGAGAGCAGTTACCTTAAAACGATGGCAGAGGACAGTCGAAGGCGCCTGCAGCTCTTTTCCTTAATTATAATTTTGTTTGGATTGACTCCTCAGTTGTATAAAGAATACAGGGTTGAAATCAATTAAGATATTCTTGTTCCGACAGAAGTGATAATGTAAGCAAGCCCTGAGGTTAATATGACTGCTTCAGTTGACTTCACGTACTGAAGAATGAACCCTATTTGAAAATCCGCAAGGAGATTGTTAGTCTGGTTTAATGTGTCCTGTTCGTCTAGTTTAGGGGTCCCCAGGCTTTTTGAGCCTTTGAGCACCTTCAGAACTCTGACACAGGGTGCTGGGCACAGTCCCCCAATGTCTGCCACCAGAAGCGGAGCCAGCCCCCGTGTGTCGGGAAGTGAGGTTATGCATAGTCCTAATAGTAACACTTTATCGTGTTACTATATATACAGTATTCTTCCCACAGAAAACCTGTTCCTGACTTCCTGTGTCCTGGACAATATCTGCAAATAGGGGGCATACTCTCCCCAATCACGTTTTTCTACAGACTCGGGGGACTCTGTGGGTCTGCAGAAAAACCCAAAAAGTTTTTAAAGAAACAACCCGGAGAGGGCTAAATCCCTCCTAATACCTTTTGCAATGGCTGCCCCAGGGATCCACTCCAGGCCCCGTTGCATCGACAGTGAGAAATAGACTGGCTGATAGCCAGAGACAAAGAGAGAGAGAGAGAGAGAGAGAGAGAGAGAGATAATGAGTGGTGAAGACAGGAGGAAGCAAAAGCAGAACTGGAGCTGGGATTGGGGAGGATTCCTCCTGCAGTACGAATGGCTAAGTAGCAAGTAGACGTTTTAAAAGGACATCTGAGCTTCTTACCCCTACCTCTTTTGCTGTGGAAGCCTTGCAAGTGGGAGAGAAGGATTGTTCTCACCCAATATCTGTAGCTGTGGGTTCCGCTGTCCTTTAAAAACATTTTCTCCGGCTTCTAACTGTTTCTCCCCCCCCCCCACCAGCTTGGGCACTGCTTCTTCCCACTGCTTCTCTCTTCTGATTTACTATAAGCCAGAGGGAAGTTATAGAAGGATAGCTGAGGTGTCATTAATGGATGGGTGGGCACAGTGACTAAGAAGTAGGGGGCAGGTGGAGAGGAGGCGGGATTTCCTCCAACAATGTCAGTTTGTACACACCACCTTTTAAAACGTTTCTTAGCAACCCTGGCAGACAAATAAACTGCCAAAGACAGCTGTGGGTAAATGTGGACTCATCTCAGGCTGAAGAAGACTGGAGCCCTGCAACCACACAATTCTCCATGGCAAGGCAAGAGACTGAACAAGCAAAGGTGTTTCAGGCTGATCCACTGGTAAACCAGTGGCCGTTTAAACAGCTGGTTTTGTCAAGGGCACTCAGAAGGAGAGCGGTAAAGGACACCTGTAGCACCTCAAGACCTGCAGTACCCAGTAAGGCAATCTTTGAAATCTCACCTCACATAAACAAAGCAATTGTAATTCCCAAGGCAAACTCCTCTTTGAATCCAGCTTCAGTCAGCTGGCTCACTATGCACAAGAGAACTGAGCAAGGATAGATGGCTCTCTTTCCAGTGTTCAGTTAAGAAAAAGGGGAAAACAAAGGGAAAAAGGGGAAAGTGGGCTCCAATTGTCACTCCCTTCCCTTCACAAAAGGCTGTCACAGAGCTCCCTCCTCCCTTAAGATGGCATTGTTAATACGAATTGAAAGAATCTCTGCCTTTTTTGTCAGAAACAACAACCCCTCATCAGTACCATACAGAACAACACAATGCCAAAAGTACCTCTCAAGAGAGGACACCCTGTCAAAGTGAGAAAATCCAAAAAGCTAACAAATCGGTTACTGCAAGAAAGCCATTTAAACAGTAGCCAACTATACTATGAAAAATACATTAATAATCCACAACGTGCGGGTCCCCACTTGTAACTTTCTATTATCATTCTTCACCTCAGGGTAACACAAGGTATGATTCAGGTATTTGAAGAAGTGTGCTTGCACACGAAACCTTACACCTTGGATAGACTTTTGTTGGATAAAATTTGGTTGCCGCTGAACTCAAACTTTGTTCTACAAGGTAGTATGAACAGTGCAGTTCTAAGAACACTTTCCTGAGAGTTATCCCCCTTAGATAGACCTGAGCAGGATTCTGAGTAGACCTGCTTAGGATGGCACCTTAAGTCATGTGAACTGGCTATTCTAGTACACTGGCTAAAGGACCATCATTATGATATTCAGGAAGAGGGACCCTATACTGAACAGCTGTTTCACATGCTGATGCCAAACCCCGCAATGTGTGAATGGATACAGATGTTTTGTTTTGTCACATATAAATGCAGTATCCCCTTCATTTTTCTCTGGGACATACGATATATACTGTGAGGTCCCTGCTAATCTTTGTCTTAAAAAGTAATGCTTGTTTTCTAGCTTGTATGACTATGCAGAGCCATGCATGGTGAACATTTGATGTGATAAGAAGAAGAAGAGATTGGATTTATACCCCGCCCTTCACTACCTAAGGGAGTCTCAGAGCAGCTTACAAACTCCTTTTTCCCTTCCCCTCCCCGCAACAGACACCCCGTGAGGTAGGTGGGGCTGAGAGAGCTCTTTCCAGAACTGCCCTTTCAAGGACAGCTCTTGTCAGAACTACGGCTTGCCCAAGGTCATCCAGCCAGGTGCAAGTGGAGGAGTGGGGAATCAAACCCGGTTCTCCCAGATTAGAGTCTGTGCACTTAACCACTACACCAAACTGGTTTCAGGTTTTATTTATTAGTGTTTCTGAGCCCATTTTGAGAAGGTTGTTTTGCATTTGAGAGATGTTCCAGTAGTATAATGTTACACAGAGCCGGCAGTTTATCAGTTGGTTGCAGCTTGGCACCCATATACTATGTTAATCAAAAAGCCTATGCTGATAATGATATCTAAGCATAACTGAACTATGCATATTAAATGTGATTTACTAACAGGTTGACTTGTTAGTAAAATGTACTGACATTTTTAGGGAAAAGGAGTATAGATTTTCAAAAGATAGATCTTTTTTAAAAAGAGCACTTGGTATAAGGATGTAGGCTTTATTTATAAGGGTGCAGGCTTTATGTAAAGTGACCAAGGAAGAAAATACATTGGGCAAGGTTGCACTGAAAGCAATTTCTTATGAACTTCTTTTGCTCCACTCAGGTCAGCTTACTTTTCAGATAAACTACCTTCAGCTAGATGTAATCTAAGAGTTGGGGGAGAAAACACCAGTCTTCTCTTGTCTGCTTTTAGTCATTGTGTTTTGTTTTGCTCTCTGTGGTCTCAGGTTATTAAAAATACACACTGAGTGTATTGCTATATTGCATGATTTGGTAGCTGGAGAGCAGATAACACTTGGATTGTTGGGTATGATGCATTTACATTATCCATTCAGCAAGATTTGGTATCTGATGTGAATTTTTGTGGAAGGTCTATAAGCTGAGAATAAGTTTTCTTGCCAGTGGCAGTTCCTGTGCAGTCAGGCTGAATGTGTGTTGCGCACCTTATTTTTTGCTTTATCATGGTATGCTCCACTAGAGCACAATCAGCATGTATATTGGAAATTGCTCATTGCATGTGCAATGAGGTACTGTGGATGGAATCGAGGGCTGGAACAGCGGAAGGAGCCTTAATGGTTTTTGTTTCTTCCCTGTGGCGTTAAAAGTATGGATCCATTTTTAAATTGACTTTTTTGGGTACACTGTAGATGGCAGATGGTCATGTTTAGGGCATTACATACACTTTTCAAAAGTTTTTAGTAATTTTCTGTTTTTGATGTGTATACAGTGCTTCATCGCTAAAAAGGGTTTCCATTATATATATATATAATTCATATATATATATGAATTAAGAGGGAATCCAACAAGGGGGAAAAGAATGGATGTAATGCAAAAAGCAATCCAAGAAGGATTGAATATATATTTTCCAGCTGTAGTAATTTCCCTTGTTCAGCTTGTGCAATTTTCTCTTGTCTCACTGGTTTACAATGATCCATTATCCATTCCCTAGACATTTGGGGATACTTCTGATATTTCTAATGCTTTGATATGTTTTATACCACTAAGAGGGCTCAGTTGAGCCATAATTCTTGTGTCAAGTGCCCAGACTGCTGGAAAATTTTCCAACCCTTCCCCCCCCCCCCTTCATTCAAGGAACCATCCTAGGAATTCGGGTTGCTGTTCAGGGGAGGACTGGCCATTTGACTTAAAGAGAAATTTCCTATTGGATACCACCATGAACCGGTGCTGGTGGCCGGGAACAAGCAGAGCCAGTTTGGTGTAGTGGTTAAGTGCGCGGACTCTAATCTGGGAGAACCGGGTTTGATTCCCCACTCCTCCACTTGCACCTGCTGATGTGACCTTGGGTCAGTCACAAGCTCTGGCACAGCTGTCCTTGAAAAAGAGCCGTTTCTGTCAAGAGCTCTCTCAGCCCCACCCACCTCACAGGGTGTCTGTTGTGGGGAGGGGAAGGAGTTTGTAAGCTGCTCTGAGACTCCAAGTGAAGGGCGGGGTATAAATCCAATCTCTTCTTCTTCTTCTTCTCATAGCAACTCGGGTAGTACCTCAGGGCCCCCTCAGTCAGATGTTTCAGTGGCAGAGGTATTTGGTGTCAGCTCACCGGTTGTCTCACTTGCACTGCTGCCGGTATGCGGGAGGAGGCAATGTCCTTTCTGGCACTGCACAGAGGCGTGGCCCACAGGTTCCACACAGCTTAGTTTACTCCAGGGCAATTTTCATTTCCTGTTCTGCCCCACTTGCTGTCTAGAACTGGATGCTGATCTTCTTTGTACAGGTGTTTCCCAGGTTTTCCCCGATAGAAATGGAGATAATGAAGCGCCGCCTCCTTCACTCAGGTGGTTTGAACAGACATCAAGTCAATACATACCGACAGTGCAATTTTTTGTGAATCTCTGGCAGAATATGAACCTTTCATTTCATTTTGCGGTCACTGACTGGAAAAGGCCTTGGGAAAGAGGGGCCCTATATATATTTATAAAAACAGAAAGTCAGGAGTTGTAGATCATGGGGAACCAAGCCTCTGTGCGATATATCCTTTTCGGCTAGCTGAGGCTTGGTGGGGCTTTGCTCAAGGTCTGTGCAGGGAGCCAGCCTGCGAAAGAGAAGGTCAACAACAGGATATGGGTTCAAGAAACAGGGTTCAGAAGTTGAAAGGCTTCAGATAACTCAAGGGGGATCCGGAATTTATCTTTAAAAGGCTAAATTACAATCGAGTCTTTGTATCTCCTGATAGGAGCTGCGGTGGCTCAAGTGGTTAAGACGCTGAACTGCAGGCCGGAAGGTCGGTAGTTCAGCAGTTCGAGACCCGAGTGTCACATGACGGAGTGAGCTCCCGTCTCTGGTCCCAGCTCCTGCCAACCTAGCAGTTTGAAAGCAAGAAATTGCAAGTAGATAAATAGGTACCGCTTCGGTGGGAAGGTAACAGCGTTCTGTGCGCCTTGGTGTTCAGTCATGTCGGCTTGGAAACGGAGATGAGCACCGCAACCCTAGAGTCGGATTCGACTGGCTTTCGAGCAAGGGAACCTTTACCTTTACTGAGTTTTGTTCCCCTGGAGTGTTCCCTTTTCTAACCTTTCTGTCCTGCATCCTGTCCCCCATTTTCCTGTTATCAGCACAGAGTTCATGCAGTGTAGTAACTTCGTCTGGGAAATCCAGCGCACCTTTTTGATCGCAGTGGAGGGTGCCTTTGTCCTGCCGTTATTTCTCAGCCTTTATTGCAAGATTATTAGGCTGTTCTGGATGCTCTGGACTAAGAGCAGGATATCTGGGTAACAAGTAAATAACGTGGGCTTCTTGGGCTGCTTTGTGAGGTAGGTTTTCCTCTTTGTAGTGTGTGGCTCCCAAACCATAAGGTCCCATGTAAAATGGTAAAGGTTCCCTTGCTCGAAAGCCAGTCGAGTCCGACTCTAGGGTTGCGGTCAATGTTCCCTCTAAGCTGTGGAGTCTCGTGAGGAAAAATTCTACTTTGTGAGCTCCTGGCATTAAAGTTGTGAGCGAGCGATTTGGCTCCTGCATAAATTAGTTTGCTTTGGAGTCCTCCTTCCTGAGCTAAGATAAAAATGTCTGAGCCAGAGGCTAAAAAACTGTGAGCTAGCTCACACTAACTCAGCTTAGAGGGAACACTGGTTGCGGTGCTCATCTCCGTTTCAAAGCCGAAGAGCCAGCGCTGTCCGAAGACGTTTCCGTGGTCATGTGGCCGGCATGACTAAACACCAAGGCGCACGGAGCGCTTTTACCTTCCCACAGAAGTGGTACCTATTTATCTACTTGCAATGTCTTGCTTTCGAACTGCTAGGTGGGCAGGAGCTGGAACCAGAGACGGGAGCTCACTCCGTCATGCGGCACACTCGGGTCTCGAACTGCTACCACAGTGTTAACTTGGAGAGGCTTTTTTCCACTGAGCTGATGTTGCAATATTTAAAAAAATTCTTGCCTGGTCTTACTATCTGTTTCTTTAATCAGTTTCTTGGAGCTTCATGCAGTGCCTTGAGAACAGTAATTCAGCTACAGGAAATAAGCTTCATATTGTGGGGCCGGGTGTTGTGTAGGAAGGGGTTCGTGAAGTACAGTTGATAATAAAAAGAATTCAGAATATATGACTTTTTTGGAACGGAGTATGAGGAAGAGATAGATAAAATCAGGCACATTTAACTGGCAGTGGTTAAAATAGCTGAAGTGGGGAATGTACAGGGACATGATAGCAGCTGGCAACTATATAGAAGTCTGCTTTAAAGGAACAGTGTGAACACAGCTTGCCAGGATCACTGAATAAATGACAAGAACGTGGAGGGGTATATTGTGTTGTAATTGTAATTCATTTCAAAAAATTGTTTGATAATACCCAGGAAAATTGTAAAATGCGGACTTATTGGTATTTTGTTTTTTTCCCCTTTAAATGTGACTGGATAGGTTGAAGACGTGGGTGTTGAGGTCAGTATGAAAAATATATCAACAAAACTTAAATGTGTCTGAATCTATGAGAACTAGAAACCTACCTTAAGAATTAAAGGCAGAAGTCTTTAAAGGTAAAGGTAAAGGTTCCCTTGCTCGAAAGCCAGTCGAGTCCGACTCTAGGGTTGCGGTGCTCATCTCCGTTTCAAAGCCGAAGAGCGAGCGCTGTCTGAAGATGTTTCCGTGGTCATGTGGCTGGCATGACTAAACACCAAGGCAACGCTGTTACCTTCCCACCAAAGTGGTACCTATTTATCTACTTGCAATTTCTTGCTTTCGAACTGCTAGGTTGGCAGGAGCTGGAACCAGAGACGGGAGCTCACTCCGTCATGCGGCACCCGGATCTCGAACTGCTGAACTACTGACCTTCCACAGCCTGCAGTTCAGCATCTTAACCACTTGAGCCACCGCAGCAGAAGTTTTTAGGAGTCTTTTAATCAACAAGTTGTCCACCTTTGTGCTAGTCAAGTGATGAGATTAGTGCCATGTTACCTCTTTTCACTGTGGTGTTGATACTTACCTTTTGCTTAGGTACTTTTTGATGACATGGTCATGGTTTTAGTGTGCGGTTTTCCAATGATGATGTCTTTGTTTACAGTATCTTCTGCAATCCCAAAGTACTATATAAAGGACCAAGCACTGGGAGCAGGGAGATTTGTTTGGGGCATTAATAGTTTATGACAAAACAAAATTCCTATCCGTGGTTAAGTGCACGGACTCTAATCTGGGAGAACCGGGTTTGATTCCCCACTCCTCCACTTGCACCTGGCTGGATGACCTTGGGCAAGCCGTAGTTCTGTCAGAGCTGTTCTTGAAAAAGAGCAGTTTGTGTCAGAGCTCTCTCAGCCCCACCTCCCTCACAGGGTGTCTGTTGTGGGGAGGGGAAGGGAAAGGAGTTTGTAAGCTGCTCTGAGACTCCCTTAGGTAGTGAAGGGCGGGGTATAAATCCAATCTCTTCTTCTTCTTCTCTTTAAATGATGGAAGTACCGAATGAGTGGATTGCCACATGGCAATTGCCTAAACTGTGGTGTAAATATTTCAGGGCCCTCATGGAAAACCAGCAAGCTTTCACAGAAATGGTATCTGTGGCACATAGAGAAAGAGCCTGTGCAGTAAAAATAGATCAAAATGTCCCCAAGCTACAGACAGTATCTATTTGTTTGGGATTGGGAGGAGGATGGTGTTCTAGGGATGGTGTTTCTAGATAAGACTTGAGCCTCTGGCCTGTTTTCCCCCTAGAAATTTGCAGTGTTTTGAAGGTGAAGGACTAGAACTGCTGTCAAGGTGAACTACTGGGGCAGACCTCAGGCGAGTCGATTTAGAAGCAGATTTCACTGCAGGCTAAGGTTTCAGATGAGACATCTGACCAGCCAGGCTTGGCTCTCGAAACAGATATAGGGAAGCAGCTTGGAAGTAGGATAGCCATCGTATAGCAAGGCTAGTTGGGACAGGGAGTCGATAGGAGCAAAACTGCAGCTCATTTCCTTGATTTTCTCAGTTGTGGGGTGAAAAAGCTGCCTGGTTTGTTTTCCTAGTTTTCCGTCCTTTCTCATTTTTGGCTCTTTGCCTTCTCTCAAGACTCTTTGGGTTGTCTTGTGTTAATTGGATTCTCATTCTCATATGGTAGCACCTATTTGGTTCTGAGCATGTGCCAGTGGGAGGAATCCTGTGGATTGCACAGGTGCAAAAGTGGCACATACCATCTAAAATAGGTGGTTGAGTGACACCCTAATGACAGTGGGTCGTACGTAACTCAAGCAAGTCAGTGAACTGCACTCTGTGGATCCTCAACATGCCTCAGCTTGGTGTAGTGGTTAGGAGCGCGGACTCTAATCTGGGAGAACCAGGTTTGATTCCCCACTTTTTCACATGCAGCTGCTGGTGTGACCTTGGGTCAGTCACAAGTTCTTTCAGAGCTGTTCCCTCAGAGCTCTCTCTGCCCCATCTGCTTCACAGGGTGTCTGTTGTGGGGGGGGGGGAGGGAAAGGAGACTGTAAGCCGCTCTGACACTCCTTTGGGTACTGAAGGGTGGGATATAAATCCAATCTCCTCCTCATGCTGAATGCTACACCTATGCAGATGTCAGACTAGCTGAAGGGCTGCTTGTTTTGAATGGCAATAAAATGATCAAGTCTGGATATCAGATGAGGTGTTCACCTTTGCACAAAGTGGGTGTTACAAACAAGTTAAGTTTGAATGTCAGTCATGCGTGTTTTGCAAAGTTCATAGCATCCCTGGCATTAAGATCATCACTGGGCTGATGGTGCTGTATGTTGAGATTGCATGAGACCACGTTTAGCCAATACTCTCAGTTCTTCGGCAACAGTATCTTAAAATGAAAGGCCATAAGATAAACGCAAGGTTATTCTTATTAGACACCTCCTAACCTCCTCTTTGACTAGATGTTAGAAGAACCAGTCCCAGACTGGACTCTGCTGCGGGGGGTCTTTTTTATGTAGACATT
>NW_015167556.1:609672-622731 GCF_001447785.1 Gekko japonicus
CCCCCCGCATTTTCCTGCCCGTGTGACCCAGGCCCAAGTTAGTTTAGTTGCTTGAAAAGTGGCAGTAAGGTTATTTATTTTTTCTTAAGGACAGGGACTGTATCAAGTAGATCATTACAGGACATAATATTTTTTTCTAGGTAGCTATGCCTCTTATCCTGTTATGTTGGTATATGTGCCAATAGGATGGTATAAAAATTGCCATTTGTTGGAAGGGTTTTTTAGAGCAGGTTTTGCTACTAGGGTTGTCAGACCCCCAGTCAGGGTGGGGTTTCCCCTGATTTCTGGGGCTCTAGCCCAGCACCGGCCAGCTGGCCCGTGGGGGAAGCCCCACCCCCAAACAGTCACGTCACTGTACGATGTCCCTGTCACTATGACATCACCCAGAAGTGACATCATCACATTGCTAACATTGGGGGGGGCACTATAGCTTTTGGACAAACTCTCTGGTTTTGAAGTTAAAAAAACCTCCATAGAGTTTTGCCCCAAAACTAGAGCGTCGCCCCCGATGTCGGCAACGTGATTACATCCCTTCCGGGTGACATCATTGCATGTGGCCGAAGATCCCAGGAGGGGCCTAGGACTCTCCCGCTCAGCAAGAGGCAGCCCTGTTTGCTACATTATTGTTTTTGCATAGAGGGGGGGAAAGACTGTAATCTTTGGAAAAAAAAGCATAACGTCGGTTTGAATTTGTAGTGATTGATTTCAGATGATTTCTTGTTTGTTAATTGGCATGTCCTTGAGGGATCTGTTTTGCCACAAAGCAAAATGTATTGAATATCCTAGAGGCCTGATGAAAAAAGAACCCGCAATCTGCTTTGATTCTGTCAAAGTCCAATGGGGCTTGGATTTAACATCCTATACATTTTGCAAATTTTAATTATTTGTGTGACAAGTAACACAATAGGCTATTAAAATCCATCGACTTTAAGGAACTTGCTTTCCAATGTTGATGTGTTTCAGGCTTGGTTCAATAAAGAATGCCTTATCGGTGCATAAACACCGAGCTGCCTTGATTTTTTTTTTTTTTAAAAGGTTTTGTTAAGTGTGCTTGAATAAAAGGTCAACGGCAGGGTCAGATAACGAAAAAAATAGTCTTAAGTTTTGTTTCTCCTAAAGCATCCAGATGCATCCTAGCTTAATTGTTAGAGACTGTCTATTTGTTTTAACCATAGGGGACTGATAGGAAAAAGAGTAAAGGAGGAACAACTCGAACAGCTAAAACAACCATTAGACACAGTGGCAAGAGGAAAGCAAGGAAGCGAAGATTTGGAGGGAGGCTTCAGATAGCTGGTGACCTGGATAGCCCAGGCTAGACCACTGTTGGCAGATCTTGGAAGCTAAGCAAGGGGCAGCCCCAGTTAAGGCTCCGCGGGAGGCCACCAAAGAAGTCTGGGGTTGCTGTGCAGAGGCAGACAATGTAATCTCTGCCTGAACATCTGAACATCTCTTGCTTTGAAATCCCCATGAGGTCACTATAAGTTGGCTACGACTTCAGAATCAGAACCAAAAAACAAAACAACACTGGGGGGGCGGGGAGGCATGACATGGCTTGTTGTTGTTCAGTCGCACAGTCGAGTCCGATTCTTTGCGACCCCATGGACCAGATCACGCCAGGCCTTCCTGTCTTCCGCCATCCTCTGAAGTTGGCTCAATTTCATGTTTGTTGCATCTATGACACTGTCTAACCATCTCATCCTTTGCCGTCCCCATCTTCTTTGACCTTCAATCTTTCCCAGCATCAGGGTCTTCTCCAGTGAGTGCTCCCTTCTCATTGGGTGGCCAAAGTCTTTGAGCTTCAGTTTCATTATCTGTCCTTCCAGGGAACAATCAGGGTTGATTTCTTTTAGGATTGACTGATTTGATCTTCTTGCAGTCCAAGGGCAAAAAGGAATGGGACTAGATCAGGAAATGGTTGAAAAATCTGAGGCCACGCTCCTGGCCTGAATGGAGATGACATAACACATTTTCAAGAATAAATTCATTCTTTTTGTTGTCCTTCTTGTTGCTCTTGGCACCAGTGTTCTCTCTAAGCTCAGTTAGTGTGAGCTAGCTCACAGTTTTTTAGCCCCCAGCTCACACATTTTTGTCTTAGCTCAGGAAGGATGTGGCTCCAGGGCAAACTAATTTATGCAGTCGCCAAATCACTCGCTCACAACTTTAATGCCCGTCGCTCACTAAGTAGAATTTCTGCTCACAAGACTACACAGCTTAGAGGGAGAATTGGTTGGCACATGTTGATTTTTTTTTTAACTTCAGAATTCGACAATCTGTGAGAATTATGACTGAGTGCTGTTATTGACAAAGACATTGGGCTTGTTAAGCATACGCTGTCCACACACACACAAAATGTTCTGTAGAACAGTTTGTTTAATGGGACTGTTTAAATAAATATATTATGCATGTTAGCCGAAGGGTGCGTTTTTGTTTTCAAGAGCAAGTTATGCAGTCAGTATTTGTATGTGTGGAAGACGTTTTATTCCTGATCCTTACGGTTGCGTGCAGAGTATGGGGAAGACTGGAGAAACTTGTGGTTGAGCATAGAGAAGAATGATGCGATGTGTGTCTCACCCTGGACAAAATAAGCACACAGACAGGGGAATGGCATCGAGACAGAATGAACGGACTTGTGATTTACTGATTCACTGACTGAATACCAGATGCAAGAGTGGGATAGGGGGGGGAGGTTTTGTTCCAGTGGGAATGAGAGTGAAGCTGATAGGGGGAAGGATGCATTAATCTAGACTTTGGGAGAGTCGGTCTCCTATCATTTATTCTATAGAAACTTCCCTGGCATTCCCAGGCTTCAGATCCTGGGAAACAGAAGAGAAAGTTGAAACGCCGTGTGAAAGTATTCAGTCCTATTGCAGAGGCCGTAACCCTCTCTTATGCATATACCTTACACATGGGCACATATATATTTTTCACTTATTTGGGGAAAAGTTACCCAAGGTATGAAGGACTATATACTAGCAAGGTAACTAAAGCCGGCACATGTATGATTATACATAGCTACCTTATGCAAAAGCAGAAAATTGGTCCTTTTTATCATGACCTGTTTCGACTAGAAGTGACGTTACAAAATTTCAGGCAAAGAAGGTCTTTCCCAATACCTACTGCTCAAGATCCTTTAACTCATACCTGGGTTATACTTAGGGGTCATTTCCTGCAGGAGTGCACAGGAGTGGAGCTCCGGCAGTAAAGAGCCCAGGGGGCGGGCACATACACCCCACGCCCTGCTCCCAGCAGCCCTCAGTCAGAGCAAGAAGCAGCCAGGTGAGCTGCAGAGCCCCCCCCCGGCCCAAAACAGTCCAGTGGCACCTTTAAGACCAAGTTTTATTCAGGTACAAGCTCTCCCTCCTCTGCAAGGACAGATCTGCACATTCTTCCCCCCCCCCCGCAATACCTAGCAATCCAAAACAGTCCAGTGGCTCCTGAGCGGTGGGTGTTGCCTTCTGACACTCTTCCGGTGATGTCAGGGGGTGTAGCATATGCAAATGTTATGCTAATGAGTTATGCTAATGAGCCCCTGCACCTCTTTTTCTACGAAATGACCCCTGGTTATACTACCTGTAAGAATGCATTCTACAGCTATAATACACAGTGATGTTGGTGAAACTTCAGAGTGCTTTACGGCCCTTGTGTAATTATAATGATAGCCTGATTGGTGGAGGTGTTAGGCATGTCACGTCATGGAGGGAGGAAATATTTATTAAAATATTTATAATTTGCAAGGCATTTCCCATAATAATCCAATAAAAAAAGAACAGTTTAGCAAAAGTAATTCAAAATTATTAAAGAATTATCCACATTGTCAAAAGAAAAACCAACAACCAGAAGTACACTGGCCAAAGTCCTTTACATAAAATTATTTTGTGTGCTTTACTGCGGTCTGGCAAAGCAGATAATTTTGAGACCTCCAGCAGAAGACCACTCCACATCACCACTGAAAAGGCTTGCGAATGGGTCGAAACCATTCTCTGAGCCCCCAAAGAAGGGAACATATGGGTAAGGAGTCCAACGGGTGCCTGGGGTCAAGTAATTAGGGATAGCCACTTGAGAGATAAGGGTTCTAGGCCATGCAAGACGATAAAGGTAAGAATTAGCATCTTGAACTGAGCCTTGAAACTGATGAGTAACCAGTGCTGATGTTTCAAAACTGGGATAATATGGTAAAGTGAGATAGCTCGAGCCCAAAGACAGGCTTTCATGTTTTGCACAGGTTTTACGTTTCTGAGTGGTATTCAAGGGCAGCCCCTCAAAATGTGTTAAAGAAAGTGAGTTTTGAGGTTATAGGGGCATGGATTAGTGTAGCTGGAGCAGCAGACTGCATCTGTTGTTGTTGTAGTTCAGTCACACAGTCAAGTCCAACTTTTCGCGACCCCATGGACCACATCACACCAGGCCCTCCTGTCTTCTGTCGTGCTTCGGAGTTTGCTTAATTTCATGCTCGTAGCATCGATAACACTGTCTAACCATCTTGGCTGCATCTAGGAGGGGGGAATAATCTCCATGGCAGGTGACCCTGTTTGATATCACAGCAGTCTGTTTTTTCCATCAGTAAGGCAGGCGTTCATAGCCCCAGGCTTTCACTGAATCCACTAAAGGTAGACTTAATTCCATCCAGGATTGGCAGAGCAATCCCTTCTGGAGATTCTGCTTTTCTCACCATCACCTCCATTTTATCTGGTAGACTTGATTGCGCCCCCAGTCGGAATAACAAGACAGACAACAGTTTGGAAGTAAACAAGGGCCACTTTATTAACTATTTAACATAACATTGTGGCAAGGGACCAGCTAAGCAAGCACGGAACAGGCAAGGCAGGTGTCACTCCCCTGACCAACCTCCTTGCCCTTTTCTCGGGCGGGTCACCCAGCTCCGGTCTTGAGCCATCGGTCTGGCTCACCGGTAGCCCAGCAAACATGGTCGCCACCTAGGAGCGCCTACCCCTGAAGCCTGACAACTTGCAGAGAGGAGCATCCCCTAGGAGGTTCCCAGAGGAGGTGATCACCATTTCCCACCCTGGACCTGAGAATCCGAAGGCAGTTCCTGATGGCCCCCTGTTCCCTAATGGGGAAAATGCCGTAAGGTGCTCACCGGTTCCGGTTTCTTGCACGCACCAACCTGCCAAGTGACCAACCTACTTAACGGCCGACCACCACATCCAACACTTCAATCCACTACTCCCAGTGCAAGGTAGGCAAAAACACCTCCAACGCAATCTGCCAATTCCAGGTAAAGGTGAAAAATTCCTACCTGGCCCCAATAGGCGACCAGCTGTAGCCTACATTAAGAACAAGGCGGGAGGGTGGACGAGCATGAGTCTGCAACTGCTTTGGGTGGGAGTGGAGCCCGGCTGTTTAACCGAGCCGGCTCCACCCCCGCTCACGTCATGACGCACAGCGTCATGCATCTGTTGCTGCCCCAGCCTCCTCTGGGGCAGCAAAACAGCCCCCAGACCTCCAGTGGCTTTGCTGGGAGGCCGGGAGCTCCATTTTGTAGAATTAATTGTTACCCATCATCTTCTGTGCTGAATGTTATGCAGAGTTAGTTGGGAGTTACAGACTGGCTTGTTTGACTGAAGGGTCAACTCTGCCTTTCCTTCATCTTGGATAAATGAAAATCACAGTTGTTTTCTTACAAGACGGAAAAATAAAGCTTTTGTATGCTATACAGTTAGGGTTACCAAGTACCTACCTACGAATCAGGACACAGGCTTCCCCGCCGGAACATTCTTGCGTGCAACACGGCTGCGTCGCACTATCCTGTCGCCCAGATGTGACGTAAGCACGCTGGGCACGTAGCTGGGCGACGCTCTGGCAATGGGGCTGGAAACTCGATGGTACCATCGAGTTTTCAGCCCCATTGCCAGAGTGTCGCCCGGCTACATGCCCACGTCATATCTGGGCGACAGGATAGTGCAGCACCCGTGTTTTCCCCGCGGGAATGTTCCCGCCAAGAACTATACATCCTCTGCCGATTTGCGGTAAGTACTTGGTAGCCCCAGGGCTATTTTAGGGCAGGAACACACAGGAACAGAGTTCCGTCTGGCTCCTGAGTTGGCCACGCCCAGCAGGAACTCTTTAGCATAATAGGCCACACCCAATAGCAGAAACTCATTAGGATTGGCTGCATTAGGGGTGTGTGACCTAACATGCAAAGGAGTTCCTGCTACAAAAAAAGTCCTGGGTTTTGACAACAAACAAGGTAAACAGAATAAGAAGGGAAAGGTGGGTGTGGCTGGATGACCACACTTCTGGTAACATGGGGGTGTGGCCTAATGTGCTAATGATCTGTGCTGTCAGGGTGTGGCCTAATATGCTAATGAGTTTTGCTGTAGGGTGTGGCCTATTATGCTAATGAGTTCCTGCTGGGCTTTTTCTACAAAAAGAGCCCTGGCTAGCCCTATATACAATTAGTATTTTAAGTGTCTTTTTAATACAAATTATATCCTGTCCTGGCAGAACCAGGCTTTGTATCGTGAGTCAGTTGATCTGTTGCGGTGTTGTCGTGGGGTGAAAGTATGAAGACTTTACAGGGTTATTAACTGGGGGCACAATCCAAGGGCCCAGTCAGTTGAAGCTCTTCACTGACTTTGGTGGGTGTTTGTGTCAGATAAGGTCATATTGCCGTTTCGTTCATTAACTGTGTCTGAAACTGTGTTCTCCTCTCTTCCCCTCTGTACCCTGTTCTTTTCCACACTCATGTCATTGAGGGTAAAGTGACCAATCATCATAACAGATTGATTAAGGTTAATTCGATAAAGTCATCTCTGTCATATTTACTGCTAAACTAACTGGTCCAGGGTGGCAAATTAATGATCTTTCCAGAAACCATTTAATGGTTATTTGGCCACAAGGTGTGATCCAGTTTGATCTTTTATGCAACATAAATCAGTTTAACGGTTAAATCCGTGGAAGCGTAGCTGTTGAATTTAAATGAGGGCCTCTTCAAATGAAGGATGATGCGTTTCACCCACGTGGAGGGGGGGAGGGATAGGGCAGGGGTACTCTGTAATTAAGTGGAGGGGGAAGAAGCTATAATTAGATAATGCCAGGTTTGTGAAACAGGCTCAGCGTGCAGATTTGTAGTTTAAAAAGCCAGTGATGAGCTATTATTAATTCAAAGCCTTCTGAAGAAGTGAAAATGTAAATGGTCAGTGGCGAGGTCGGAACCGTGCGGGAAGGGAAGGTGGTTGCATAGCATATTTTTGCTGATGTCTATTAGCCTTGGGCTTCAGAAATCTAATTGAAAGTGAAAACCGCTTTCGTCTGAAGGAGAATGATGCATTTGTTGTTGCTTTGTTGCTCTGAGCAACGGGGAGCCCAGAGGGGCGCCAGGCTAAAAGCAAGAGTCTCTGGGAGGGGACTTTGGGGGGAAATCCCACAGGGAGACAGTGGAGCACGTGTCCACATGCGCAAGAGGCAGGGCTAATGATCAGGGGTCATTTCGTAGAAAAAGAGGTGCAGGAGCTCAGTAGCATAACTCATTAGCATAACTTATGTGCATATGCCACACCCCCTGACATCACCGGAAGTGTGTCAGAAGGCAACACCCGCCGCTCAGGCTCCACTGGACTTTTTCGGATTCCTAGCTATGGGCCCCCCCGCAGATTTGTCTTCACAGAGGAGGGAGAGCTTGTACCTGAATAAACCTTGGTCTTAAAGGTGCCACTGGACTGTTTTGGACCGGGGGGAGCTCTGCAACTTACCTGGAAAGAAAGAGGGAAAGAAAGAGAAGGAAAGAAGGAGGGAAAGAAAGAGGGAGAGAAGGAAATAAGGAGGGAAAGGGAAAGAAGGAGAGGAGGGAAGAAGGAGGACTGCTTCGTGCTCCTCGTGGCTCCAGGAATTTCCGAACCCAGAGCTGGCAACCCTAAGAAGTTTAATTAACAGGGTTTTGGGTAGACTGGAGTCACTCTGAAGCTTGGAGGGCATTTCTGCATAGAAAACGATTGGCTGGTTTTTCAGCAGCCACCGATGGCTTGTTGTTACCACCACTCCCTTCAGCCTCAGTGCCATGGGGTTGGGGGTTCCTGAGGTGAACGCAGAGGGCTATACGTGTCTTGCTGTGTTCATGTCATGACCTAACAGGAAGCCCACAGAAGGGCAGGGCAAGCCTACCACATGTGGCTTTGAAACCACCGTGGGGGAATGAAGGCTGTAGCTGCAGCCTTTCTTCTTTTCTGTTTGCTCTAGGCTGTTTCCTCAGGCTAATGGTTGGCTGAGAATGTAGCAGACCCTGACTCTATGCAACCAGGAAGTATAAATGGAAAGGGGGAACGGGAGTGTAAACCTTGCCTTATTCCTCTTCTTCCCCTATGCAGTGCGTTGGTGTGGGACCCCACGTTAAGAATGCAAATGGAATGGTTCTCAAATGCCTTCCCAAACTTCCATTTATTAGTTCTCAGTCCACACTGTGGATTAGGCTGAACTAGTGATCCCCAATATGGTGCCCATGGATGTCATGGTGCTCACCAACTAGGGTTGCCAACCTCCAGGTGGGACCTGGGGGTCTCCCGCTTTTACAACTGATCTCCAGCTGACATTATCTCCCCTGGAGATAATGGCTGCTCTGAAGGTGGACTCTATGGCATTGTACCATGCCAAGGCCCCTCCCCTCCCCAAACCCCACCCTTTCCTGGCTCTACCCCCAAAGTCTCCAGGTATTTTCCAATCCAGACCTGGCAACCCTATCACCAACACCTTTCTTGGCAATCACCCAATGTTTTTAGAAGGTGGACATGGTCCGGTGGGACTTTTGTCCTTTAAGGCTTCTGACTGGCCCTTGGAGATTTGATTGGCTGTGCAGAGTTTTAAAAAGTTGCTTCGGCAGCAGCGGCCACCACAGCACAAGGATCATCACTGTGTGACTGAAGGTGAGCTGAGGCGGCCATTTTGTGGCTGTGGCCGCCACGCTGTGTCAAAAGTTCCAAAGGTGCCCTTCTGGCTTGAAACGGTTGGTCTAAAAAAACCAAGTTAGACATCCTTGAAAATAAAAACTAGTGTTTTGAGGTATTTAGCATTTTTTTGCTATCATAAAATGCTAGACCTAGTATTGCGATACTGTTCATCTTTGATGCTGCTACCCACACTTGTTATGGATGACTGAATACACCAGATAGTGAGAACAATGGCAATTACTGAGGCACATGTATGGTATGGTGTTATTTTTATACTCGATGGAAACGTTGGAGCATGTGGTATACAAGGAGCATACCGAATATACTGAAGGCTTCTTCAGGTGAGGTGTTTAGTTTTCGGCCCATCTCAAGGTCTTGCTATGCAAGGCCCATTATTGCGACCTGAGAGGCATTTATTTCCCGATAGACACTGGGCCAGCATGAACGAGGCTGTATCAGGCAGCTGTTAAATGATTTGCAGCTCCTGAATGAGCTTCCTCATCAGGGGCCCTTTCATGACTGACTGAACATTTCAGTAACCTTCTGATGGACTCTGAAGGGAGTCTGGTCCAGGCTTGTCTGGTTGAAAGATTTTAGTGTATAGGTGTGTGGGTCTGTTTGTGTGTCCTGTAGAGAAAAGCCCCTAATAAGAAACTAGAGAACCCTCTGGCAATAGATGTGTGGGAGGCTTCTGTGGCAGAATAAGGAAATGATGTTTCTGTGCATGATTCAGAATGCAAAGCTTGCTCTTGTCCTGTTCTTCAGAGTGAACATGTCAGGAGCTTCTCGTAGCAGAAAAAATAATAATAAAATGCATTATTTCCAAGTTCCTTATGAGAGGGTGTCAAAGCAATCCCACTTTGACAGTGTTCTCAAATACGTTCTAGGGCCAGGGAGAACATGCTAATAGATTTAATCTTGCCCATTGGGAAATAGTTGGAGTCCGGGCTCTTTTTGTAGCAGGAACTCCTTTGCATATTAGGCGACACACCCCTCATGTAGCCAATCCTCCAAGAGCTTACAGAGCTCTGCTTACAGGAGCTACTGTGAGCTCTTGGAGGATTGGCTACATTAGGGGTGTGTTGCCTAATATGCAAAGGAGTTCCTGCTACAAAAAGAGCCCTGATTTCATCTCATTAAGAAGTCATTAGTAGGGATGCTTGAGTATCTGCTGGTTTGCCAGACATGTTCTGTTTGCCAGTCACAAGCAGAGGGGCAATTTTTCATTGGGCATTTGGGCTGCGCATAAACAGCTGGAGCCCATTGTGTAGGTCACTTTGCACATATTCAGGCAATACAATACTGTGCAGCTGATTGCATTTCACACATGCACATTTCATACATCCTGAGGGGGGTCTATTTATATATTTATTTATTACTTCAGCTTCTACCCCGCCCTCCCCGCCGAGGCAGTCTCAGGGCGGCTCACATAAAACCAGTAAAACAATATACATCTCAGGACAAAATACATAGTAAACAATAGTACATAGTACTAGTACCTCACACAAATCTGTTGTCACTAGGCATAGCTCCTGAGCCAGTTGTGTAAAAAAAGAGTGAGGAATACAGACAGATATAAATAAACACTGTGGTTTTTAAAAAGTCTTATGCTCAGACAAATACCAAATGGTTTTTTACCGTGATTATTTCATGCATGTGCATTTTCACATTATGGCAGTATTATGGGAGCTGTAGTTTCCTGCTGCCTGGCATCATATAATTACTTGACGGCAGTGTTCCCTCTAAGCTGAGTTAGTGTGAGCTAGCTCACAGTTTTTTAGCCTCCACCTCACACATTTTTGTCTTAGCTCAGGACGGATGGCTCCAGAGCAAACTAATTTATGCAGTAGCTAAATCACCTGCTCACAACTTTAATGCCAGTAGCTCACAAAGTAGAATTGACTGAACAATCCATGGCCTTGGCAGGGAGAATCTATTTCATGTACTGTGCAGTTGTAAAAGTGGCTGCAAGTTAGCATGGAATGAAATTTCTGCAGCTGCTCCGCAGCCAAAAATCTGTTCAGCATACAGCTTAAGTTGGACAGCAGTGAGGTGAAGAGATCTGTGGGATGGCTCACAAGTGTTGAAAGTGGTCTGTTTGCTTGCCAAACATGTTTGCTGCAAAGTTGCCAGCCTCCCTAGGCATTAACTTTTGGCTAGGTTAACCTTTTCTACCCTAAACAAGTTTGTCGTGTTTCTTTCTCTGATAATTCAGATGTGACAAAAACATAACAAAACATGGTTTACGATGAGTGAGCCTGGGGGATCCTTGGGCTTGTGCATTTCATCTTCCTCTTGTATGTGGCCAGGTATTAGAGGTTCCTGCTTTTGTGGCAAATTGTGTTGTTGCATCCAAGCTTCCTCTGCAAACCAGGATTCCAAAGTGGAAACAAAACAGTGTTTGGGAAAGTGTGCACGCTGGTCTAGAATAATGACAAACTCTAATTTGGAAGAACTTGAACATATCTGAACTTGAACATATCTATCTGGCTGCTTGTGGTGAGAAGGAGAAAACTTGCTGAATTTCAGCCAGACAGGTTTTTAATTTTCAGGCATTTTTCACACTGTGTCCAACTTCTTGTACCATTTTAGCACTGTCTGGAACAAAATGATTTGCTTATGATTTCAAAGATCATCTATGGCACATTCAGTTGTCTGTGGCACAATCTGTTTCGGTCCCAAGATCTTTCCTGAATTTGATCCTGTGTAGTAGATTTTTTTAAATTAAAAATATTTTTAAACAATAGTTGGACATGAAGTAGTATTCCACAGTTCATTGTAGAAATTGTAAGGTAAGGAGTTGTAAATCTTGTTTGCTCTTCATAGATCACTTCAGGTAATTAAGCAGTTCCCGATATCCTTTTGGCTTATGAACAATGTATCTCTCTTCCCCCCCAAATATAAATCTATCCATGAAGATTTTAGTTTATTTAGACAAACATAAAAAAACCTACAAAAAACAGAACATACACATGAAACATGAACTCTTACATCATTCAGACATCTGTTATACTACTTCTTACAGTATCCATTTGCTTATTAGTTACATAAAAAACCAGTATCATTTGTTTATGAGAACTGCATATATATGTAGGCAACTTATATTATGTCTCTAATTTCAATAAAAGCTTATATACCGTATTTTCCGGCGTATAAGACGACTGGGCGTATAAGACGACCCCCAACTTTTCCAGTTAAAATATAGAGTTTTCCAGTTAAAATATAGAGCTGTGCTGATGCTTCTGGCGTACCGGCGTATAAGACGACCCCCCACTTCTGAGACGATTTCCCTGGGTTAAAAAGTAGTCTTATACGCAGGAAAATACGGTAGTTCATTTACTGTATTCTTCCAGCCATGTGTAGAATCTTGACCATGTATTTTGAAATTTTTATTCTCGTCCTTTCAAAAGGCTGCAAAGTTGCCAGCCCTGCGGGACCTTTCTCAGTTCCGCAGGGCCTGCAAGACGGAGCTCTTCCGCCAGGCTTTTGGATAGGAGCCGCCGCCATCACTATTCCATCTGTACCCCCTATGCCCTAGCGCAGTGGTGGGCAAACTCATTAGTCAAGAGAGCCAAATATCAACAGTACAACGATCGAAATTTATTTTGAGAGCCAATTTTTTTAAACTTAAACTATATAGGTAGGTACATTGTTATTAACTTAATTAGGGTACTCCTAAACTGGCCTTTGCTAAAAAATGTCTTCAATCTGATTGAGGTCAATCTGAGTTCACTGAGGTTGACCCCTTCCAACTCTCCCATCCACACTCGTCTTGTATACTTGTTTCATCTCCTTTCGTTCATCCTCTCTATATGTCCAAAGTATCCATAAAATTAAATCATGACAAACACTAATGTGAACAATGGCCTTGCATCTCCTTGGAAAGTTTGGGTAAGTCAGGTTTGTATGTTGTTGTTTTTAATTTTAGGCACGCACTAGAGAGCATCAATATGTATGGCCTCGCTGGACCAGATTCAAGGTTCTTAGCTAGCAGCTAGCATTCTGTTCCCAACTGCAGCCTTCCAGAGGACTCTGGAAGCTCAAAGAGCTGTTTGCCCTCCCCCATTCTCTCAACAGCATTTCATATTAAGAGGTTCAGTGTCCCTGAACGCACGCTTGATTAAGTTCACAATATATTTCATCTCTACGGGTCCCCCCC
>NW_015167556.1:622928-639871 GCF_001447785.1 Gekko japonicus
TAAAGGGGCATCCATCCACACTAAAACTTTGGAAGCACATTGCAATAAAGCCCCTACAACTGTATACAGAAATACTGAGCTTCCATACCATTTGCCACAACTAGCCCACCACACAACCAGGATCAAGACTCCTAAGTGGACCAACAGACAGGCATACACTCGTTTGAGAAACTGAGTATTACATTACAACACCTCTGGAACATTACAGATCAGTAGAGGCAGCACTGCACAGTTGCAGATTGATGTGGGGAGACCCAGGTTTGTATTCTCACTCTGCTGGCTGAGTGACCCCGGGCCAAATCTCCCCTTCTCTACCTAACCTACCCCACAGGGTTGTTGTGAGGATGAAATGGAGACTCATGGGCAGGGTCCCCAGCTTCCCTGGCAGGAACACTATGTTAAGAAATCTCTCACAATTATGCAGCCATAGCAGTCAGGAGGGAAGGAGGCGAATACCTCCAGTGCCAGAGACTTGTAGAGGAAGAGTCAAACTTTGGGGACTCACCCGTGCACCAGAGGGCCAAGGCAGCAGGAGGCAAGAAGCCTGGGCGAGCTGGGCTCCTCCATGCCAGGCAGAAGATGAGGTGCAGAGGCGAGAGGTGGGCAAGCAGAAGAGGCACTCAGCCAGCCACATAAGCTGTGTGCAAAGAAACTCCCGCCGCCCCAAGCTTCAGAGCTGCCTCATTAAAGGAGTGCAGAGGCCAGACTCACAAATGAGAAAAAACAAGCTCAGGGTTCATGGGTCGCATTTTGGGCTGTGGAAAAGGAACCGGCTCCATTCCTGGAGTTCTCTCGAGTTCCTGCGCTTTTGGTTTTGCTTTTTGCCAATCCGCCTCCCAAGACTGCTCCAGGTGCTCCGGCCTGAGGGCTGCTAGGGCTTCCCGCAGTTTGGCTTCATTATATCCTAAGGGCCATTGAAGTCAATGGCGAAAATATAGAGTATATTCTGGGGGCTGGAGGGAAGGCGGTTTGAGGGAGAGGCTCCAGAATCACAGGGTAGCTGCTGGCGCCTCTCCCCAAGGTACCTGCCATGTTTCAGGAACATTGAACCAGGGGGTCCAATTCTACGGGCCCCCAAACAGGTTGCCACATCCCCTCCATTGTTCTCTATGGTGGGGGAAAAAGTTACTGGCTGCGGTCACACGCAACATTAGCCACGCAAGAGATACGGAAGACAGGCGGAGTTTCCGGGCACGATCTCACCAGCACATCTGGGGAGCGTAGCGCTTCCGTGGCACAACCGAGGCTTCCTCCCGAAAACGCACAGCAAAAAACTAGTACCTCGGAGGTACTAGTTTCCGGAAACTGCGGGGCAAGGGCGGGCGTCTGATCGCGTTTCCGGTGGCATCCGGCGCCCGCCCATGTCCCCTTGCGAAGAAGGTTTTTTCCCCCCCAAGTCTCTGTGGTTGCGCACACGCACCCAACGGAGCATGCGCATTCGTAGTGTACACAAAAAAAGAAACCCAGTTCGCCGCGCCGCGCGCTTCTTCGTTGCGCGCAGGCATGTATTGTGATCGGCGCCTCTCCGTAACCACGGAAGCTCCACGGTACCTCCACAGAACCTCCACAGGAGGTATGATCGCTTTACTGCGTGTTAGTTTGCCCCGGGGCAAACAGCCACGCTTCTCCCCCGCAGTTTCCTGCGCGTGTGACCGGGGCCACTTTTTTCTTACCATAGAGAACAATGGAGGGAATAGGCCGTCAGCGCCTACAGCAAAAGAGCCACACTCAAGGGGCCAAAGAGCCACATGTGGCTCTAGAGCCGCAGTTTGCCTACCACCGCCCTAGCGAATTAACATCTAATTGCCTGGCCCCCCAAGGGTGGAGCGTGGCGCTGGACATGGCTCTGAGGATGAGATTGTTGGTAGCTATGTGAGGTTAAGATCTTCCCTTCTTGTTGGAAATTTGCTGTAAGTTGTTTATATTTTATTGTAATTTATTGTTTTTAAACTATATGTATTGTTTTAACTCGGCACGTTGTGCCCCTGTTAGCCGCCCTGAGCCTTCGGGGTAGGGCGGGATATAAATTGAAATATAAATAAATAAATAAATAAAAGTAAAGTCAATTTATCCATCTCAGCAGTTTCAAGCGTTTTGGTTATAATTTCTTCTTTTGAAGAAAAAAATATATAAATCTATCAATGTAAATCTATCATATTATTATTTGAGTAACTCCCAAGTTATTTTCAGGAACAGAGAGTATATTAGGAAGACTAAAGTGTGTTCTCAGTGGCAGTTTTGTTCGTCCGTGGTGGCTGCTATATCCTTGTCCATGTTTTCTTTTGTGTTGTGCTTTCGGCTCCCGCCTACTCCGTGTCAGGTGTCCTTTCTATTTTACTGCTGCTCTTGATCTTTGTTTCTGTTGTCACAAATGGCTGGTGGTTCATTCTAGCACAGGCTCCTCATTTGTGCTACTAGGACAACTGGGAACTGCATGCCCCTCAAACTAGGAGGCACAGCTTAGTCAGAGACAGGTGAATGAAAAGGGCTTTTTGCTTATAAGCAGGGATCATTTCCTGCCGGAGTGCACAGTAAAGAGCACATGCAACACACATGCGGGCACATGCAACAAGCCCCACCCCCTGCTCCCAGCAGCCCTCAGTCAGAGCAAGAAGTAGCCAGGTAAGCTGCAGAGCTCCCCCCGGCCCAAAACCGTCCAGTGGCACCTTTAAGACCAAGTTTTATTCAGGTACAAGCTCTCCCTCCTCTGCGACGACAGATCTGCACGCCCCCTCCCATAGCTAGGAATCCAAAACAGTCCAGTGGAGCCTGAGCGGTGGGTGTTGCCTTCTGACACACTCCTGGTGATGCCAGGGGGTGTGGCATATGCCAATAAGTTATGCTAATGAGTTATGCTAATGAGCTCCTGCACCTCTTTTTCTACGAAATGACCCCTGCTTGTAAGATCCCTGCTGGATCAGACTAGAGATTCAGCTAGTTCAGCTCTTTTCCCATCGGTGGTTAACCAGATGCTTCTGGGAAGCCCGCAGGCAGAGGATGGTTTTTTAAAAACAAGCATTCGCAGGTCTAGGGAAAGTCTTTGCCCTGCCCTGGATGGCCCAGGCTAGCCTGATCTCATTTAGATCTCAGAAGCGACAGCAGGGCTGGCCCTGGTTAGTCTTTGGATGGGAGGCCACCACGTCAGTCCAGGGTCTGTAGGCTGACACCAGCAATAGCAAACCACCTCTGTTCATCTCTGGCCTTGAAAACCCTACGGGGTCACTGTAAGTCAGCAGCAACTTGATGGCGCTATAAGTCAGTGACTTGGTGGTCCTTTCTTTCTTTCTTTCTTTCTTTCTTTCTTTCTTTCTTTCTTTCTTTCTTTCTTTCTTTCTTTCTTTCTTTCTTTCTTTCTCTCTTTCTTTCTCTCTTTCTTTCTCTCTTTCTCTCTTTCTCTCTTTCTCTCTCTTTCTCTCTTTCTCTCTCTTTCTCTCTCTTTCTCTCTCTTTCTCTCTCTCTCTCTCTCTCTCTCTCTCTCTTTCTTTCTTTCTTTCTTTCTTTCTTTCTTTCTTTCTTTCTTTCTTTCTTTCTTTCTTTCTTTCAACATTTTATTAATAAATGCAAAGAAAAATAGCAATTAACAAAACAGGTAAGTTGGAGTATTACAGGACAAGAGTGCTAGAGTCGCTAAAAAGAGTATTACATTTTCAAAGTTACAGCATCAGGTTACATTTTTCAGATCAATGAGCCATTCACATCTTACCACAGGTTTAAGTCATTAACTGTAGTAGGGATTTCACCCTGATCAATTAAATAATTCACAATAGGGAACCAAATCATAGCGTGATCTAAGGAAGATTTGTATACATCTCTTCCATCTACATTTTCTGTTATTTTTGACATCATATAGAACTTCCAACGTTTAGCATGCCAATGATGATGTTGAGGACTTTTAGTGTCTTTCCAAAATAAGGCTACTGCATTTTTGGCTGCTGCCAACAAAATTCTTTTCGTAGCACTACCAGATTGTATATGCATTTGCCATCTATTTAGTAGTATATGTTACTTAGGAGCTGCGGTGGCTCAAGTGGTTAAGACGCTGAACTGCAGGCTGTGGAAGGTCGGGAGTTCAGCAGTTCGAGACCTGTGTTGCTGCATGACGGAGTGAGCTCCCGTCTCTAGTTCCAGCTCCTGCCAACCTAGCAGTTCGAAAGCAAGAAATTGCAAGGAGATAAATAGGTACCACTTCGTTGGGAAGGGAACAGCGTTCCGTGCGCCTTGGTGTTAAGTCATGCCGGCCACATGACCATGGAAACGTCTTCAGACAGCGCTGGCTCTTCAACTTTGAAATGGAGATGAGCACTAACCCCAGAGTCGGACTCGACTGGCTTTCGAGCAAGGGAACCTTTATATGTTACTTGGTGGCCCTTTCGACTTCCAAAGAAAACCTTTACATATATGTGTGTCAGGTTTCTAGTGCATGTGAACTCAGTCAAATAACACAAAAATGGGCTTTATGCACGTCAGCAATGCACTCCTTGCCCCTTATACTTGTATAGGAAAAACATCGTAATCTGGTAGGCATATGATTAGTCGTATTTATCAGAACACCTAATAATAAATTGGGTGACCCTTATGACTGAAGAAAATCTGGGCTAGCCGAAGGCAGAGGTCTCTCTATACTTGGAAATGTCCAGATTTACATGAAGGTATGACTTCATTAATTAACCAAAAGAGAAAAGCTCTCAACAATGGACTGTCGATTAAATATATTCCAGGAGGTCCGGAGTATTTAAGACTATAATGAGACAAGCCCAGCACAGGTGTTATTATGTGGTCTATAGAAGCAGTGGGGATGCTGGAACCCCATGACCTACACGTGAATGATGGCACCCCCCCCCCTCCTGTGTGCATTTGCTGCATGTGAGCACAACACATATGTATTACGATCTGGCCACATGATCAGTGGAGAATGCTTCTAATTTCCGGGGGAAAGCCTGTGCATATATAGCTTGTATGTACTTGGCTGCTGTACCTGTGGTCAGGTGAACAGGCATAGGAGAGTTGGGATCAGTGTGCTAAATTTTGAGTGTAGGTTAGTGCAGGCGCAGTCACTGCTGTCTCTCTCTACATGCGTTGCCCTGTACATTGTTAGGCTGTATGCACAAGCCTGAGACTTAAACAGGGCATTGACGAAATTGGCCTGCTTAAGCCGCTGGGAATTTATAGAATCCCATGAAGGGTGGTTTGTGGTGGTGGTGGTGGGGTTCAAAATTGTCCTTTCCCCCATGGCTTCTCTTGTATATATTGCAAATGGAATGGCTCAAGGCAGTGCACAGGGAGCAGATTTTTGTAAGCCTGTTTGGATACCGGGATGTAAATAAATATGAGGTTACAAACTCAAATTTTAAAATAATAGTGCAGTAAGAAACAGTAACATCTAGTCCCTGGATGAATTTCTGTTCTGCTTGGAGATTTCTTTAGGCCGGCACTACTATGACCCCAAAAGTAAGTTATTCTAACATGTGCGGTAACTGTACCTTTTGAATAATTATGGCTGGAAAACTTTATAGTTTTTGGTTTGCAAAGTGCCTGTGATATGCCCAAGATGCAATTTCCGACAGTTGTCTTCACCCGAGCCCAGGTACCCGTTGCCATGTGATTGAAATAATACGCAGGCCTACCCTTCCCTGCAAGGGTTCCTGTTAACATCTCATAAGACACATTCCATTAGCTCTTTTAGCACAACCCTGCTTTCCAGCCTCCTCATAATGTCTACTGATTTTGACTGGATTGTTCTTTCCCAAGCCTCTCCCCTGAGGAGTTGCTGCATATACTGATGTATGAAAAAATTATCATTTTTCTGCCTTCTCTGAGTTTCTGTTGGAAAAATGTTTTTCCCCCTCCCTCCACGCTCCTCTCTGGAGACATGCACTTTGCATTTCATTTATATTCCCTGCCTTTAAAGACTCGTCTCCTACCACCTTCAGTTTGTCATCTCTCTGCTTGTTTATCCTTTTCCCCATCCTGCTCTGTCACCTCCTGATAAATTAAAGGCTTTGGGGGGGATGGGACTGTCTGGTTCTCATTATAGCCTGTCCCCCTGAAACATCTTATTAGCAAATTTAATGAAGTTATCCACATTAACTGATTTGCAGAACTTGCTTTGTGGGTTTTAGGAGTCATTTATTCAGAAAACCTGTTGCCATTGATAGGCTTCTGTTTGTTTCTTTTAAGTGACTCCCACCCCCCACCCCCCCACCCACCTAACTGCAGAAGAAAGAAACATGGTTTATTTTCACCTTTGTAAGGCTCTGCAAGTATTAGAATCCTTCAAACACTACTGGGGAATGAGTGGGCTTCCTCCTTCCTACTTCACATGTGGGAACTAGAAGTGACTTCAACAAGGTCATTAAAAGTGAAATTTAAACCTTACTGTTTTCAAATCCTAGATTTCACAACAGAATATTTCAATAGTTCTACAAGTTATAAATATTGATGTACAAGACTTTACAGGTACACAGTTGTGTTGTTTTTGGAATGTATCGTCGGTTGTATATTGCTTAAATAAAAACTTTAAATAAATTTAAAAAGTGAATCTTTTGCAAAGGGCACTCAGATTCCAGATTCTGTCTCATGGAAGGCTTGAGTAAACAGTGGCCCTGAAGTTTTTAGCATATGAAGGATTATCTTCTTTTTCCTTTTTGCTAAACCTGTTATAAAAGTTTTGAGACGTTTTTAAAGGAATAGTTTAAAGGAATAGTGAGGGCTGATTCATATGATACAAGCTCACTTGGAACTTGTATCAGATGTGTGACTTGAGTGCTGGGCCTCCTAGATGCACGTGGGACAGATTGCTGAGCAGTCGGGTTAGAACAGAAGGAAGTACTTCTTCACCCAAAGAGTGATTAACACATGGAATTCACTGCCACAGCAGATGGTGGCAGCTACAAGCATGAACGACTTCAAGAGGGAATTAGATAAACATATGGAGCAGAGGTCCATCGGTGGCTATTAGCCACAAGGTATAGATAAGGACTCAGTCTGAGGCAAGTGATGCTCTGTATTCTTGGTGCTGGGGTAGGAGTCTGTCTTTTAGGAAAAAGTCTTTAGTGCTCATCAGATCAAAATAGAATAGAATTGCTCTTATCTTTTGAAAATAAGGACATTTTAAGAACTGTCGTGATTTTAATGAGGGCAGCTTGATTTCGAATTACATAGAATGTGTTGTAAATGGGACGTTTTCTGCTGCATTACCTGAATGTTCTTTCAGGCTGTAAATTTTTGGTTTGTGATGGTTGGATATACTTGCTGTTCCTGTATTGGTTTGCAATATACACATTGTGGCTACACTTCTAGAAACAAATTCACCTTCTCCACTTGTGCAGAATCTTACTGAGGCATCTGTCTAGTAGCTTTTTAATGCATTTGCATTACTGCCCTCTACTGGATGGAATTAAAGCCTTTTACCCAATTTATTTTAACAATAGACATTAGCAAAATATTCCTGGCAACGGAAGCAATTCTGTTAATCCAGTAACTCTGGAAAACACTGGAAGTGGTTACTTCATATTGTCACGATCCTTCCAACATCTTGGGTGCTCTTTTTCCCTTGGTATGTTTCTAGTGTCCAAGAGAATTTCCAGAACAATAGTTGTGTTAGCCTTTTGCAGCAAAAAAAAAGAAAAAAAAAAGAATCTTGTTACACCTTAAAGAAGAATGTGTTTTTATTGAAACATAAACTTCTATGGGCTAGATGCATCTGGTGAAGCGGGTGTTAATGTTTAAGGCGCCAGAACCTTGTGATCACTGCCTTGTCATGGCGAGGGGGCTTGCGTAGTTCAGTGAAGCTGTGGGCTATGCCGTGAAGGGCCACCCAGGACGGACAGGCCACAGCAGAGAACTCAGACCAAGAGTGATGCTGGGAAAGATCGAAGGTCAAAGAAGACGGGGACGGCAAAGGATGAGATGGTTAGACAGTGTCATGGATGCAACGAACATGAAATTGAGCCAACTTCAGAGGACGGTGGAAGACCGGAAGGCCTGGCGGGAGCTGGTCCATGGGGTTGCGAAGAGTCGGACTCGACTGTGCGACTGAACAACAAAAAATGTAAATAAACAGTAACCTAGGAATATATATTATTAAGGTTTTTAAAAACCGTTATTTATTTCTATGACAATATTGAGCAATAGTTTTTTTTAAAAAAAAATCTTTTAAAACTAAAAGGAGTTTTGTGGCACCCTAAATAACTTTTCATTTCACTGGGTGCAGCTATTGGTTGTGGCTGTGCCTACATCTTGGAAATTGCAAAAGGTTACCTCAGACTGCTAAGATCAACAAGAGGTTTGTTCAGTCTTCAACATGAGATGAGCTAATAGAAAAGTGGGAATGGGATCAAGCTAAGTGATCTCCAGCATCTTTTAAAGATTAATTCAAAAGCATTGTGTATGTTAAGGAGCTGCAGTGGCTCAAGTGGTTAAGACGCTGAACTGCGGGTTGTGGAAGGTCAGTAGTTCAGCAGTTCGAGACCCGGGTGCCGCATGATGGAGTGAGCGCCCGTCTCTAGTTCCAGCTCCTGCCAACCTAGCAGTTCCAAAGCAAGACATTGCAAGTAGATAAATAGGTACCACTTCGGTGGGAAGGTAACAGCGTTCCGTGCACCTTGGGGTTTAGTCATGCCGGCCACATGACCACGGAAACGTCCTCGTACAGCGCTGGCTCTTCGGCTTTGAAACGGAGATGAGCACCGCAACCCTAGAGTCGGATTCGACTGGCTTTCGAGCAAGGGAACCTTTACCTTTACTATAATGTGTATGTATAAATGGCCGTAGAGTCCCAGCCACCTTATGGCGACCCTAGCAAGGGGCTTTCAAGGCAACTGGGAAGCAGAAGTGGTTTGCCATTGCCTTTTTCTGCAGTCTTCATTGGAAGTCTCCCATCCAAGTACTAACCAGGACTGATCCTGCTTAGCTTCCGAGATCTGACGAGTTTGGGCTGCACAATGCTGCCTTCCCTCCCTCAAAAGCAATATGCAGCTTTAATTTGCTTCAGCATACACCAACAAAGCTATCAATCAACCAATCTAATTTATTGCGGCGGGAGCCAGTAAAACAGTACAATTCTGACATAAAAGGGATTAAAACAGTAATAACATGGGAATGATATAAAAGCATTAACAGGAGAGAGTTAATAAAATTAGTAAAGTAAAATAATAAGAGAATCTTACAATTTTTTCAGCTCAAATAAGTTTACGTTTCCTAATAGCTAAGCAACAAAATTTTGCCACAGCATAAGTCACTGAGCTCTGAACGTCTTCGAAGAGGGATTTACGAAGGACTTCTGGCCCAAAGTCAAGATAAGACTGCAAAGGGCTAAATCTAGACAGAAGGGGTAGTATAAGATGGTCTCGTTCCTCCTGATAGAATCTGCAGAACAGGAGGACATGAGTAATTGATTCCACCATATTAGCCATGCATGGACATCTACGTTCATTCATTGGGACTCAAGTGAAGCCAACAAAGCTATAACAAAATGTACAGCAAGAATGGCTAACAATACCACTAAAGCAAAAAAGTCACAAAAATATTTTGTGCATTTTTAAATATGGTTAAGATGCTGAACTGCAGGCTGTGGAAGGTCAGTAGTTCAGCAGTTCGAGACCCGGGTGCCGCATGACGGAGTGAGCTCCCATCTCTGGTTCCAGCTCCTGCCAACCTAGCAGTTCGAAAGCAAGAAATTACAAGTAGATAAATAGGGACCACTTCGGTGGGAAGGTAACAGCGTTTCGTGCGCCTTGGTGTTTAGTCATGCCGACCACATGACCACGGAAACGTCTTCGGCTTGGAAATGGAGATGAGCACCGCAATCCTAGAGTCGGATTCGACTGGCTTTTGAGCAAGGGAACCTTTACCTTTACCTTTTTACATATTGATGCCTTACACTGAATCAGACTCTCGGTCCATCACAGTAAATATTATCTACTCAGACTGGCAGCAGCTCTCCAGGGTCCAAGGCAAAGGTCTTTCACATCACCGCTTGCCTGAACATTTTAACTGGAGATGCCAGGGACTGAACTTGGGACCTTCTGCATGCCAAGCAGAAGCTCTGCGGCTGAGTTGCAGCCCCTCCCACAAGGGGGGAAAAAGACAGACATCTTTTGCCCATCTTTTTTGTTCCAGGACAGAGGGGCAATTTTGTTTGGCGGAACTCTGCCAGGAGTAAGCCCTCTCTACCCTTCCTGCATTGGCCTCAGTCTGGACCAGGGTCTTGCACACCTGAAATGTATTTTTAAAAAGGATTTTAAAAAATCACGGATCTCTCAGAATCCCCTGGGAGAAATGAAACTAGAAGGAAAGCTAACTCTATTGCACCGAATTCTGTAGAAGGAAGCATGTGAATTTTTCGCTGAACTTTTCATCTGGCTGTCAGTCTTGTAGTAGGCATGGAATTCAAAGTGCTGTTGTGAAGTCAGTTTTTCTCCAGTAGTTAGCTTCCAGGTTCTGTTTCCACTCTTACTGAAGCTCCCTGACTTCGGATCTTGGTAGAACATGAACTGGTTTATAGTGGTGGACTAGGACTGGGAAGACCTGGGTTCAAATTTGCTATTTGCAATGAAGCTTAGTAACTTTGGGCTTGTCGTTCTCTCTCAGCTATAGCTTTGCCACACTTTTCAGCTACGTACTTAAAGGCAAGTGAAACATTTCCTGGCTGTAGCCAAAGAACACTGATGTCTGAACCCAGTGGTTTTATACTGAATGTGGTAGAACTAGACATCTTACATTTTTCTTTGGTGTACACCTTCCGTAGTTACTCCAGGTGGTTTTTGAAACCACCACCCAATTTTTCCCTGTATAAAGTCACATGTTAATCTTTCAAGCATCAAACAGGCTTTTGTGGATTATCTTGGGGGGGGGGACCCTGAAACCAGTTTTAAAATGTTGAGGGACCCCTCCCCGCCAAATCCGGGCACTCAAGTGATTCCCCACTCCTCCACGTGCACCTGCTGATGTGACCTTGGGTCAGTCACAAGCTCTGGCACAGCTGTCCTTGAAAGGGCAGTTTGTGTCAGAGTTCTCTCAGCCCCACCCACCTCACAGGGTGTCTGTTGTGGGGAGGGGAAGGGAAAGGAGTTTGTAAGCCACTCTGAGACTCCAAGTGAAGGGCGGGATATAAATCCAATCTCTTCTCTTCTTCTTTTACCTCACAGGGTGTCTGTTGTGGGGAGGGGGAGGGAAAGGAGTTTGTAAGCCACTCTGAGACTCCAAGTGAAGGGCAGGGTATAAATCCAATCTCTTCTCCTCTTCTTCTTCAATTGCTGTTTTGTGATTCCTGAGCCTTTAAATCAGGAATAGGGACCTGATTCATTGCCAAGACCTCAGTTGGAAAGTTACCATGATGTGCATTAAGAGCTGTGGCAGTGCGTTTAGACTTGTAACATATCCCTCTTTTTATACCAGAGTCTTTCGGCCAGGAGGACACAGCTGTGGTCTTGGAAGGCACTGGCAACACTGGTAATAGTATTCATAGGCATTAAAATCTTGAGCCGCCATTCCATAATCATAACACTGATCTGAAACCTCTTAGCTTTTTTAAAAAAAATGTTAACTTAAAATTCAAGGGTTGAACATGAGATGTCAGGGTTAGATCCAGGCAGTTCAGGTTTGTGCGGTTTCCTGAACGCACTGGCTGTATCATGGCAAAGGGTGGAAGCTGCCAGTCCGCGGTTCACATGCAAGCAAGCTTTCCGAGGTGATGCTTTCCTTTACTTTTGTATGAAGGTTCTTGCAATTTCTTATGAGCGTTTCCCAGATCAAAAGACAGTGTCTTGAAGACAATCAGCCACACAGTTTTGAAGACTTATGGGCACTTCTGACTTCTGAAGAAGGCGCATCAGCAGTTTCTGCAGATTCCACCTTCCTGCTGCAGATTCTCACTTTGTTCCCATGATGTTCCTGAACATCCTTCCAGAAGGTTTAGTGAGCTAAAGTAGGGAGGGATAGTGTCAGAGTCTTGTTCTGCAGGTTCTACTCCACATAAGGATCTTGTACAAGCTGGTCTGTTTCTTAGTCTTCAAGGACTTTATTTAAAAGCAGGACTTAAAAAATCCTAGGCACCCGATTCCAGTGCTCCTGCAATGGAACATATCTGCTAGGAATTTGAAATGTTTTAAAATCATTTTTAAAATCAAAACTGAGAATCTTATACATTGTCAGGTTTCTCTTGTATTAGCTGTTAGGAAACACACAGAAGATTATTTTGCCCGTAACATTTACTGAGTCTAGAGCACTAATCGCTGATCACATCAACTTGTTTGTGGTTTGGGAATGTTAATAATTCCATATGGCTTAAAATATTTGGGAAGAGACCCTTTTTTGAGTACTTTCGTGCCTTCATTTCGTGCTGACACCAGGACCTTAAGTAACATGAATTCTAGGAGGTACCTTGAAAGCCATGGGGTGTAACAGGAAGCTGAATAAGGTGAGACTGTAAAGACGGCAGTAATTGTACTCAAGAGAGAGGTCTGATTTTTCTGAATACTGATCACTTGTAAAGATGAAAGGTAGACTGACATGCTAAAAGGCTGCAAGTAAGTGAAGACACAAATGTCACTTTTCCGGCTTTGTGGAAATGCTGGATTTTATGCTACTTCTGTTGTGGCAGGGCTGGACTTTGCAAAGTTTCATTAATCAGTCATCAGGGGTTACATGAATGGTATACAGGGCAAATTAAAGGACCAGAATGAGGGCTATGCTGTTCAGTTCTGGCTTCTGTCCTTCTGAATCTCTGAGTATAATTGCCACCTATTGCTTATTATCAGTGAGCTCAAAGCTTTGCTTAGTTACACAGTGCTTGCAAGTGTCATATTGACTTGCTGCTACATGAAAAATGTCAAATCTTGCAGCATCTTCGTGCTGGATTTTGTCTTGTTCTAGTGCTTTAGAGTCGGATGCCATCATCTTCTGAAAGAGAACAAAAAACATGATTGGGGAGTAAACTTGTTTTAAACTAGAATGAGTAGATTTCATGGTCATATCAATGTAGTATCTCCTCCTGGGTTATAATCCTTTTTTTTTTTTTACAGGCAGATTCTTGCATTGGTGGAGTAGCAATTCTCCCCAGTTGGTTTCTTGTCACCAGGGCTTTTTTTGTACAAAAAGCCCAGCAGGAACTCATTAGCATAATAGGCAACACCCAACAGCAGGAACTCATTAGTATAATAGGCCACACCCCTGGCAGTGCAACTCATTAGTATATTAGGCCACACCCCCAGAAGTGTGGTCATCCAGCCACACCCACCTTTTGCTTCTTATTCTGTTTACTTTGTTGCCAAAACCCAGGGCTTTTTTTGTAGCAGGAACTTCTTTGCATGTTAGGCCACACACCCCTAATGAAGCCAATCCTAATGAGTTTCTGCTGTTGGGTGTGGCCTATTATGCTAATGAGTTCCTGCTGGGCGTGGCCAACTCAAGAGCCAGCCGGAACTCCGTTCCTGTGCGTTCCTGCCCAAAAATAGCCCTGCTTGTCACTGTGCCAATGATGTCTGTCCCCATGAACCTTATACCCGACAGGGTGGAAAGTTGCAGGAAAGGTTGTTCATTACAACATCCTGGCAGGGGTGTTGGTGGGCTTCTCATCCACCGTACATATAAGACTGACAGTTAAATATTGCAATCTGTGTAAGTGCTGGAGGTCGCCGATAGTTATGCACTACTGTGTTGACACTGTGTCTCTGGACCTAGAAACTAGGGACTAATTTTCACACCCTACAAACTTCTCTCCGCCCCCTCTATATTTTTATTTTTATAACTGAGGCTTTTGGGACTATTTAATCTTCTGAATGAGGGCAATGCTTGGACTCAGGGTGCCACTTGGCATTCACTTGGCCCATTAAGAGTGGATTATAGGCTTGAAGGAACCACACAATCAGTTTGATGAAAACAGGTTTATTTCATTGGTATGAGTGGCTTGGTTGTTTCTTTGTTTTCCTTTTCTCCGGTTCTCTCAATATTACAGTAACAAACTTATTGGCGAGCTGGGGCCTGGGTAACAGGTACAAAGCATGTTTCTTGTTTGTCTGATTCAGACTTATAGAATAGAAAGGCTTTTAACTTTTAACTGTTTGACAAGAACAGCACCCAGACTCTACCTATCTTCAGAATACCTAGGCCGATTCCGCACAATCACTTGCTCCAGTGTCACCTCCCGATAATATCCGCGGAAATCGATCAGTTCCCCACATGTTGGTCCAGATCAGCAATTGACCCGAATCTTAATGGCGTTTCCCCCCAGATTTTCTGTCTCCGCTATTTTCAGGTTCTTTTTTCCCCCCTGCAGTGTTGAAGTAGGGGCATTCCAGTGGGGAACTTGCGATTCGCGGCTGTCCTGTCTCCGCCCCTTTAACGCCCCTTTGCTTGTTTCCCTCCCCTTCACTCCCATTCCTGCCTATCAACACCTCTTCAATGCCCTCCTGCTTCTCTCTCCCCCCCCTCTTTCCTGCCAGCCTGCAAAAAACCCCTTCGGCGTGCACAGGATATTTTTTTTATTTCCCTCCCCATGTTGCATTACAATGCAACAATGGGCCATCGTCGACGGCGTTTAAATATCCTTTTACATGTCTGTATGCTGTTTTCTCATTTCTGTTTGGCGATTCGCCATTTGTGTAAAGGTTTAAGCATTCTTTTTCATGTTCATATACTGAATTCCCATCCACCCACCCACCCTTCCCGGCTGCATCAATGGATGCTTTTCGCTGGCATCGAGGGTCAAAAATTAAAGGGACCAATCGGCGTTTCAGCGGGTGGTGTGTTATTTATTTATTTATTATTCACATTTCTATCCCGCCCTCCCCGAAGGTTATAACGCAACCCCGCCTCCATTCAAAAAATAAAAAGGAGGGAGAAGAGGGGGGAGGGGGCTCTAGATTCGGGCCAAGGCGACATGTGGAAATGAACATCCGGCAAAACCCGGGTCAGATTTCCGTAATGCAGAAACACGCACATAGAATCAGGCAAATTAGACTCGGGGGGAAGGGGGGCAAAGCATTAGTGCGGAATCAGCCTTACAGTCCCCGATGGACTCCCTGTCTAACCAGCAGACCTCCGTCCTAACCCTTCTTTCACCAAAATCCAATAACCCTGACTGTCAGTTGACCAGCAGTTAAACTGTCTTGTTGTTGTTCAGTTGCACAGTCGAGTCCGACTCTTCGCGACCCCATGGACCACATCATGCCAGGCCCTCCTGTCTTCCATCGTGCTATGGAGTTTGCTTAATTTCATGTTGGTTGCCTTGATAACACTGTCTAACCATCTCATCCCTTGCTGTCCCCTTCTTCTTTGACCCTCAGTCTTTCCCAGCATCAGGGTCTTCTCCAGTGAGTGCTCCCTTCTCATTTGGTGGCCAAAGTATTTGAGCTTCAGTATCTGGCCTTCCAGGGAACAGTCAGGGTTGATTTCTTTTAGGATTGACTGATTTGATCTTCTTGCAGTCCAGGGGACTCTCAAGAGTCTTCTCCAGCACCATAGTTCAAAAGACTCTATTCTTCGGCGCTCGGCCTTCCTTATAGTCCATCTCTCGCAGCCATACAGTACTACTGGGAGTTAAACTGTCTAAACTGTGTACACTCCTCTTTTTTCTTTTCAATATTCCAATCCACCTTTTGAAAGTGATTGGCTGAGGCTTCTGGAGGGTGGAACTTAAAATTGTCCGCCACGACTAGTAACTTGTACAGCTACAGAAAAGGGGGTAGACGTCCTAAGGCAAAGCTGCACAGTTGTCAGATTTGTCAGCGCTGCACTCCGTCCTTAGTTGAAAAGCCGATGCAGTGCTAAAGCCGTGTACCAGTAGCATGAGAAACTGCCTTGTCGGTATGCCCAATGATCTCGTTTTTAAGGACTGATAATACAGATGGGAGAGCAGGCTAAAGCAACACTTAGGAAGGAATGTTTGGACCGTGGGAATTTTGGTTCTCCTTTGTACACCGGAATCACCCTTATTTTGGGGCAGATGCAATGTGCATTTGTATGTGTGTGTGTGGGTTATAGAACTTGCAGCTGAGCTTTCTACCTTCAGAGGCCCCAGGCTGTTATCTTCCACAATCACTCCCAGCGATTCAGCCAAGCCTCCCACCTTTTCTTTTGATTGCACTATTCTGTCAGTCCTTATTTCTGTCAAAATGACAGTCACACGTACAGGTATAGGATACATGCCAGCCCAGACTAAACACCGTTAAACCCACTGATGTCCATGAACAACTTAAGCAGATGCTCAAGAGTCCTCTGTGGAGATGACTGGGACCTAAAGTGTCAACCCTGGCTGGATTATAGCCTTGTTACAGTACTTTGGTGTAGTGGTTAAGTGCGCGGACTCTAATCTGGGAGAACCGGGTTTGGTTCCCCGCTCCTCCACTTGCACCTGGCTGGATGAGCATGGGCAAGCGGTAGTTCTGATAAGAGCTGTCCTTGAAAAAGAGCAGTTTCTGTCGGAGCTCTCTCAGCCCCACCTACCTCACAGGGTGTCTGTTGTGGGGAGGGGAAGGAAAAGGAGTTTGTAAGCCGCTCTGAGACTCCTTTGGGTAGTGAAGGGCGGGGTATAAATCCAATCTCCTCCTCCTCCTCCTCCTCCTCCAACTCCTCCTCCTCCTGCGCCTCCACCTCCTCCTTGTATAACTGCAGTTTCCTTCTTGTGGGGTTTGGTGCAGTGTGCATTGGGATTTGTAAATATAAAATACTCAGAATTATTATGGGTCTGTCTTCCTTATCGTAACCTCACTACAAATAATACTGGCATCTATTTTTGCTCACCGAGGAGGCCCCTCTAAGTGCTGCCTGGCTGCCAAGCTCCGTGGGCTACGGCACGAGGCCATTTGCACCCACTCTTGTATCATCACTATATCTAATAGCCAAGTGGCCCCCTCCGTGCGGATCGCTATATCCGCACTTCGGGGGCACTTGGGGGGCCGGGGGAGGTTTGTGCACACGTGGGGCAGTCCCCACGTGTGCACAAA
>NW_015167556.1:640310-681538 GCF_001447785.1 Gekko japonicus
GTACTAAAAAATCTTACAAAAATCTGTAATACCAAATTTCCCCACAAATTTCCCTGGAGCCGGCAGGCCGGGCGGGGGGGGGGACACCGGCCTCGCCGCCGCCGCGGGGAGATGGGGGGGATGGAGGAGACGGAGCTCTTCTCCCCCCCGCGAGTATCGCGGGTCCCCCTCTTGTTTGGCCTAATAACGGCTAAGAAATAGAGTTGTGGTGTGATGTGTGAGTGTCTGACAGAAGTGACAGCACATCCTTGGACCTCATTTGTGTGTTGTTTCTAATCTGCAAGAGTGAGAGTCACATTTTTATGTGGAGTGTTTGTGCTTCTTGTCTTATCTATTCCCGTTGCTAAATGAACAATCAGGTGTATTATTTTCCTATACTTGTTCAGAGCACTGATTTCTCAGCTATGTGGTAAATGAAACCTTATGCGTTTTGTGGCTCGCTTTGCGATATTTTTAGGTTTCCCAATTTCGTTGGTCTTGACTTTTTATCATGGACCTTGCTCTGCTTCCGTGGGAAACATAGCGGCTGAATAGCGTCATTTGGCTATCCCAATGTTGCACCAATCTTTTTCTAAGCTGACTTTTCCTGCCAGCCTCCAGAAAGCTAGAACTAGTCTGTTTTCCCACTGGAAATGTATCCCATTTATTTTCAGAGCCTGCAGCTGTCTCAGCTGGATGCCTCAGTGAAGGAGGCATAGATTGGCTGGGGGGTTTGACATTTTACCAATGTCTCTGTTTACATTTTGGGTTGATTTCCTCAAAATGGGTTAATTTAAAAAAAGCCTTTCAGGATCAGAACATCTAGTATACTGTTCGCATCAATGGTTTGTAGTGTATGTGAGGACAAGATCACTCACTGGGACTACTTCATTCCTCCTTGTTCTTTCACCTTTTAACAATCTTGGCTGTATCCTCGTCAAATGTGAGGATTCATGGCCACTCAGTCCTGGCTTATAGCCACTAAGAATGTTATCTTACCATTCAGTTGTGTTGCTTAGTCTGAATGAAGTTGATAGGAGAATGAGGAAAGCGTGTATCAGATGTATTCAGTTTCCACAATCAGGTCTTTGTTCTGGTGAGCCCGCATGAGAAGAAGCTTGTGCATTTCCCAAGATGGGTTTCAGTGTTATGATGGTTGCAGGACTGTACTTGGACAGAAGACAGCTATAATCCTACGAACACTTCCCTGGGAATAAGCCCCTTTGAATAAAATGGCACCTGCTTCTGGGGTAGACTTGCTTTGGATTGCTCCCAATGTAACTTAGTTAATTGGTATGATCATTGTGTCGATCTCATGTGGACGTTTTTTAACATCAATTTCCCCTTCATCTTACGGAAACACTCCAAACAGGTTGTAAAAACGACAGCAAAAAACCCCCCACACAAAGAAAGAATCTATAATATATGATACGGAAACAATATGGAATTAGAAAATTAAAAGAAAAAATGATCCAGACCCTGATACATTTTTCCAGTTAAATAGCTACATCTATTCCCCCAGGTGGATTTTTAATTGGATTTTAGTCCATGCTGTCTCTTGTGAAGAGGCTTTTGCTGTATGTAGCATCATTATAAACAATAAAAGTACTCCTCTTACAGACTGTCCAACCGTTCCTTTTTGATGCATGCCTTTATCATTGTATTCCTGTTCTGTACTGTGTTTGTACTTCATTCTGGAATTTAACTCGACTGGTATCTAGTTGGAACAGCACGATATTGTCTGCCTGGCTTCGAAATTGGATCTGGCAACTTGTACTGAATTTTTAAATTATGAAACTAAGTATTTTTGGATTTGGAGATTATCTGTGGGTTATTCATTTACTGGGAGCGGAACTATTTGTTCAGCTAATGTAAAGCAAACGAATTGCAACTGTAGTATATTGAAGAGTATGCTATTTATTAAGGTACTTGGGTATCTGTGTCAGAAGACATAGTTTTGTAAGATAAAGTCTTTACTCTGAATATCAGGAACATCTGGTTTCCACATCTGTCTGGAAGCACTGGGTCTGCTGTGAAAAGTAGTGATATTTGCTTTGCGTGTTTTACTTGCTATCCATAAGGTTTGAGGCAGGCAATGTGTTTTTAAAAGCAGGTTGGAAATCTAAAGCATCAAAATGTAAAATACAGCACATGTTCATTAGCACACCCTCCAAGCCAATCCATGAAATACAGAACTGTTGCTATTTAGTCAACACAGTCTGTCCCTTTGTATTCTTGTATGAACTCTGACATTAACAAGAACACCATTAAAACTTCTCATCAACCACTGACTTTGTTGCAGAGATCATAAGACATTGAAATGTTACAAGAACCTGGAATTATGTGATTCCGAAAATTGAGGCTGATTCTGTTACGGATAATTAACTTAGGATATTCTTTTTCTTTGTACCACAAGATCCTTTTGACTTTTTCTTTTATTTATTGTTCTTTCTGTGATTTATCTGTGATGTCTCAATTTTTTAAAAAAATTCTCATTAGTCACTAAAGGTATTTCCTTAGTGTTTACTTCCAATTTTGAAATTCCTTTACCTTTGAGACTTCCCAAAGCTGAAACTAGAGGACTCTCTGGGGGCAAAGGAAGTCTAATCGCTGGGACATTACTCAGAGCTTGCCTTTAAGGAATTTAGGGCAGTGCATTGGGAGAGTTTGCAACTATAATCTCTTCTTCTGTCTACAGTAGCATTCAGAACTAGTCACACCCCACAGAAGACAGGGGAGAAGGGAACATAAGACAACAATTGAAGAAATGGGGCAGGAGATCTCACTGCTATGTACTGTTTTGGTACATCCAGTGTTATAACACAGTTGTCTGACATGTCGACACCAAAATTGCTGAGAACTTTGACGCAATGACCAGCTGAACTTACCTTGATTAAAACTCATTTGTTTGTTTGTTTAAAGAGATTTCTGTGTCGCCTCAAGAGTCTTTCTTGAGGCAATCTACAATTAAACTGATGAGTTCTCAGTATAGAAGAAGAGATTGGATTTATACCCTGCCCTTCACTACCCAAAGGAGTCTCAGAGCGGCTTACAAACTCCTTTCCCTTCCCCTCCCCACAACCGACACCCTGTGAGTTGGTGGGGCTGAGAGAGCTCATGACAGAAACTGCTCTTTTTCAAGAACAGCTCTTATCACAACTACGGCTTGCCCAAGGTCATCCAGCAGGTGCAAGTGGAGGAGTGAGGAATCAAACCCGGTTTTCCCAGATTAGAGTCCGCACACTTAACCACTTAGGGCCCTGGTGCCCTAAGCACCTGCTTAGTCTGCTGAATGGTTAATCTGCCCCTGGTCATGAGTGACCTACTTAGTGAGCACATGGTCATTCACAGTTTGCCCCTCTTTGATTCTGCACAGTTGAATGTGTCTTTTAAATGACTGACGTTGGGTAAATTGTCATGAATTTATTCCCAACTGGGACAGTCCAGCTGGCTTTCCCGTTAGTTAACATCGACTGCGGTCAGACATGCCTTTAGATCCGACTCAGCTGCAGATGCCTGACGGATCCAAAGGGCACGATCAGACAGCAACACCTGGGAAAGGTCCCGCAGTTGTCGGCAACCCATGCTGCTCTGCCACAGAAGTGAAGACACTGGGGAAAGTCCGGTTCTAACTGGTTCTGGCGGGCCACAGATGGATTTTCCGCTGTCTGATCCCTAGTTTATGCACATGCGGGGAAAAGGCAACCCCCCCACTCACCTGAACATGCCGTCTGATTGGGCAGTGATGGGCTGAGCCCGCAGCACCATGGATGTGTGATTGCATGACTCCATTTCAGTTTCCACCGCCTGCTTAACTACGAGCAGCCATTGCGGCTGTTCGAATACCACCGTGGCCGGAGTGAGCTCCCGGCCTTTATCCCAGCTCCCGCCAACCCAGCGGGTCGAAAGCTAATTAACATAAAAACAATGCGAGTAGACGAATGGGTACCTACCCTTAGATGGGTAGGGGGCACCCACCTCTGTCGAAGGAGGCATGGTGAAAAATGCGGATGGTGTGGAGAAGCGGAGGGCGCGGCAGCAGCAGAGACCGGGGGCGCACGGCGATGACGCGGACACGGCAGTGCCTGAAGGACGAAGCCGGCCAGCATGAAAAGCCGTGCGCCTGCGTGGTACTGCTGGGACCATCGGAGGAATGCTGTGAGCCAGGAGAGGACGCCGCACCGCGCCAGGCTTAGGAGCCGTGGAGGAACAGACGCCGAAGCCAAGCCAAGGATGCGGGAGAAAGCAATTTCCACCGAGGGTGCTGGTAGGCAGTCCCACCCCTAACGCTAATGTGGCCCAAGATAGGAAATTAGTTCCTAGAACGACCAAAATGTGAACCGCCCAGAGACCCCTTCGGGGATTAGGGCGGTATATCAAGTGTAAAGTAAATAAATAAATAAATAAATGGGATCGCTTCCCCTCTGCACCAAATGGCACGTCTGCCTGCAGCCATTGTGGGGGTAGTAGTAATACACTGTAAATACAATAAGCCCCCAGGAATCATCTTTTTTTCTTTTACTTGTGTAAAAGTTCAAAACAATTTTTGTGGATGTGGGGCAGGAGGCTATAGGTCCCATAAAGCTGTACAAGAAGACACATATGAAAACTGATCTGGATCCATGTAGTTTGCCAGCCATTGGTGGACACCAAAGAATGTTTTATTTACTTGTAAGAACCCTCTTTCCTCACAGAGACTGAAGGTAGGTGTTGTTGACATAAAATGCACAGATACACCAAAGGACTAAGTCTCAACTAAAAATGTCAACTTCTTTTGACTTTGACCAATGGATCTTTAATCTGGAGGGAGCAGTGGTAAATGTAGTGGTGGTGGGGAGGAGCTATATGTAGTTGTCGGGGTTTCCCCCCACAATCACATAAGTGAGACGTTCAGAGCCGAACCAGTAGGTCATCAAGCATTCCTGGTCAATGCCAAATACATTTGGGTAGGAATTAACAGTCTATTTTAATAGGTTCCATATACTGACTGTATTACACCACTGTTTTAGTATACAAATACTTTAGTATGTTTGTGTATCTTGTGTATTACAACTGCTTATTCAGAATTGGCAGATGATGAAGCAACCAAATCATACGAAGTCACATGATGAAATAATAAGAAACAGCCACCTCACATCTTTTTGGGTTGGGTGGCTTGTAGAAGAGTAGTCTTATAATGTTTTAAAGGGGAAACAGCCCATTTTTTAGCTGTCGATTAATAATTCATTTCTAAGGCTCGTTAAGGGCCTAAGTGTCATTAAAAGGAAATTACTGTCTTTTCAAACCCCCCCCCCCCCAAAAAAAAAGTATGTTTTAAAATGGACGCATGATTTATGTTAATCACCCTTGGTCTTCTGGGAAAGGAGGCTGTGAATTTCAAGGCAGTTAAGGAGTCTAAAAGTTCATGGGAAAATGAAGAGGGAAAAGCAACAAATAAACATTGTGACCTTTAGCCCCCTCTCACCATCCAACTATATTTAGGTTCTCAGACAAGCCATTCAGATGAGATGCGAAAGGTCAGCAAGCAAAGTACATGCCTGGGAATGAGACCGTTATGTTGTCTGTGCTAGGGTAGTTTAGCTTATTCATACTCCCTGAGGAATAACTCTGTCACTTCAGCCCTTTTATTAGTGGTGGGAGTTCTACATGAGCCAATGTTTAGAGGGTTAATGTTGTTCAGATTAGGCGTGTCTATGCAACTCGTAAAACTGCAAGCCCAATGCAGTCAGCACTTCAGGTATGATATGTTTTGTATTGTGCTTTTGTGTTAACAGGCAGCCCGAACATGAGGTTGCTCTAGCTAATTGATTTCGAGAGCCAAGATGGCAGAATGGGATACAGGTAGACCTTATTCATGGGCAATAACCTTCCACAAGTTCTTCCTGAATGTGATAGCTTCCTGGTTGATAGCGTTCCCTGTAAAGTTGGGTTGCTCTATGTGTGTGTGTGTGTGTGGTTCAGTACCTCCTGCTGGACCTCCTGATGGCACCTGGTGTTTTTGGCCACTGTGTGACAGAGAGTTGAACTGGATGGGCCATTGGCCTGATCTCTTATGTTCTTTTGGATACAGGGATATATCTGTCCCTCCTCTAGCATTATGGGATTTTTTTAAAGCAAGAAGGCTTTGTAGACACTTGTACTAACTGTAAGTTAGGAAATAATGGTTTTAAAACTCCTTGATGTATACAGTGTTGGTGGTACCAGAGAATTTTTCTCAGCAGCTGTGTCATAGAGATAGTCTGTGGTTCTATAAATGTAGTTAAGAATTCTTCAGATTGTCCCTATATCTTAGGGTAAAAATTAGTTCAGATGGTTTTTACAGTCTTAACAGGCATACTGTCATGGTAAAAAAAAATGTCATGAGCCAATTAAGCCAAATGTATTTATGACCTACAGAAACTGCCTGAACAAATAGTTATACTAGGTTTAACATTAAGGCTTATATCCTTAGAACTGTTATCTGTGAATTACAACAATCCAAGACGTCACCTGCAATATCACCCATAACTCTTTGTGGATGCTATGGTACACCAAATTGTTAGTTAGGCTTAAAAATATGTTCTTGTTTGCTTCATTTATCTAAAAAAATTTACTTAGTAGCACGAGGCTTACAGTATTCGTAATTTCTGGTCCTATATATTGACTTTAAAACTCAAAATCAGAAATACTAATGGATTTTGTCATGGTATTTCATAATTTCAGCTTCCTAGGAACTACTTAAGGTACAACAATAGTTTTAATCATTGGAGGTGGTAATTCTAAGTTGTACCATTTTGAGTCACCTATGTCCTTCCTTGCAGAGTTAAAATAGGAATGGACACCTGGCCTTTTTTCCTGGGAGAATATTTCCCAACATTCCAAATGTTTAGAATGGGGCACAGTTCCTGGCCTGATCCGTCATGCCACAGTTGGGTGTTCAGCACCATCCATATGTTCTACTTGTTCCCTTGGGAAGCTTAGGGCAGTTTATACAGCATTTCCAGTGCAGTCTCCCATCGAAATACTGGTGACCAGTGTTCCCTCTAAGCTGAGTTAGTGTGAGCCAGCTCACAGTTTTTCAGCCTCCGGCTCATACATTTTTGTCTCAGCTCAGGAGGGATGGCTCCAGAGCTAACTAACTTATGCAGGAGCCAAATTGCTCGCTCACAACTTTAATGCCAGTAGCTCACCAGGTAGAATTTTTGCTCACGGGACTCCACAACTTAGAGGGAGCATTGCTGATGACCTGTGGCTGTGACCAAAGGAAGCGGCATTGAGTAACCTCACAGGATTCTCTGTGAGTTCTTAGTGATATGTTAGCTAAAGGAAACCTCCAGCATCTATTCATTATTCGCTTAAGCAGGGTTCTTCTGTAAAAAAATAAGATCCTATGCATGTACACAAATATGTTTGAGCTCCAACCCTTGTCTCTCCTCTATGAAAGTGGGATTCTTTGAGAGGAAAAGGGATTCTTTGAGAGGAAGGTGGACAAGCTTGTCCAAAATAAAGGTTACTGGGGAGAATGGAGAGTCTTTGTATACAAAAATACTGTGGTGCATAGGAGAAGAACAAAATGTTTAGGAAAACAGGTTCTGCTTCACTTCTTGATAGGGATGTAAATTTTTTAAAAGTTTTTTTGTTTCAAAACCACCACTCATTTCCCTTATTTTTTTGTTGAGAGTCCTCATTTCTGTTTTGTGTTTTTGTTTCCAGTGGGAAGCATACTCCTGGCTTCTATCTGGGTGAAACTTTCAGGGATTTACACCCCTTGTTCAAGGGGTGGCCCCTGTCAGCTCTTGAATGGAGACAGTAGACAAGAGTCCCAGTTTTATAGCCATTAACGCCCATGGATCTTTTAAAAAGTTGACGATTGTAGCCTTGAGAAAACCAGTTATGCTTACATGCGGGGAAACATTTATATCCTTGAGGCAATTCTCATAACAACAGAGTGAGAAGCTTTTGGCATCCTTAAACCACGGAATTAGGAGTAGTGGGAACATGTTAGAAAGAATGACTTATCCAGCAGAATTTTCTATGAAAACCACCGCAGATGATCTTTATGACAACACAAAGATATTTCTACTCTAGTGTTACCCAGGGGTCATTTCCTGCAGGAGCGCACAGGAGCGGAGCTCCGGCAGTAAAGAGCTCAGGGGATGGACACATGCAACAAGCCCCACCCCCTGCTCCCAGCAGCCCTCAGTCAGAGCAAGAGGCAGCCAGGTAAGTTGCAGAGCCCCCCCACCCCAAAACAGTCCAGTGGCACCTTTAAGACCACGTTTTATTCAGGTACAAGCTCTCCCTCCTCTGCGAGGACAAATCTGCATGTTCCCCCCCCCCAATAGCTAGCAATCCAAAACAGTCCAGTGGAGCCTGAGCGGTGGGTGTTGCCTTCTGACACACTTCCAGTGATGTCAGGGTGTGTGGCATATGCAAATAAGTTATGCTAATGAGTGATGCTACTGAGCTCCTGCACCTCTTTTTCTACAAAATGACCTCTGGTGTTACCCCAAGCCCCTCTTGCCACATAAAAGAGGGTACCTAGGCCAGGTTAGGGCCAAAGCTGGCATAGGGCGAACATAGCCCTCTCTTTGTGCAGCGCCAACTAGCCCAGGCATGTGCCCAGGACCATCCCCTTCTGCCATCGCTTCTATCAAAAGTCCCTGTCCCGACCCCAGGTAAGGACTTTTGGTACAAGGGGAGTGTGACACAAAACAAAGTTACAAAACACCAGAGAGAGTCTAAAACTCACCCTAGTCTTGGTAGTTGCCACCAGACCTTTCAATCTATCCCAACAGCCCTGGAGAGAAAGGCCAAGTCTCCCGGCTTCTCAGGGAATTAACAAGAAGAGTCATCCCTACAGAGTGGGGCTGCAGTCTGAGTTTCCAAAAACAAAACAGTTAGCTGGTACGTGATCCAGAGCCAAGGCTCTGGATTTAAGGCGTTGAGGTTATCGAAGGCAAAACCCACGACAGAGTAAAGATATCATTATTTACCGAAGGTGCAAAAATACAGTGAAGGAAATAAAACAAACAAACCTAAGCTTTTCCAGCATAGCTAAGTACATAGTGACAAGGTTCCAGTTACCATTCAAGGTTCGTCAGAGGCAGTCAGTTCCAGCAAGACAAGATGTTCACAACTTAGCCAGTCCAGGCAGGAATCAAGTAGGATGCCATTTTGGGAGCTGTAACACCACTGACGTGTTGCTGTGTCAAGTAGTCGCCAAGCTCCTAGCCATAGAGTGAGGACTAACTAGGTTTATGGAAAAGGTCTCTGATTGACCCAGGCCTGGTTAGACCAATCAGCTACCCGAGAGGTGATGTAACTCTCTTTGGTTGCAAGGCACCTGACATCCGAGGTTGGACAAGAGGGAGGGAGGGAAACGAAACCATACTGCACATAGGTCCGCCCCATTCCCACACAGATATCCATAACTTCGATTGCTTGGAATGTGCTAACTGGAAGGACCAAGGGCAGTTGGTACTCCCCAACACTTCAGCTGAAAACAATTTAGCTGGCAAGGTCACTGTGCTGTATCTACTTTTGAGCTGTCTCTAACTATCTCTGAGAAGATTCTTGTAGGCCTCTGTGCAGCCTGAACCAAAGATTTGTTTTACAGAACAGAGATTCGGAGATTATTGAATTGACTGCCAAGTTCTTTTATGGTCTTATAAAACGGGAAAATGTCCCTGATCATTCTAATTGAGTTCAATGAGTTTGTATAATTTAATTCAAGGTTTTGCGGTTGGGCAACATTTTATCTTGTTATAATTTAAGCTCATATAAATAGACATACCTTTGTAATGCTTTTAGAAGTTATTTATTTTCCACAAATTTTATAGGATTGTTTTACCCTAATGGCAACTGTTTAATATTTTATGCCAAGTATTTGTTGTTGTTGTTAACAGAGCAAGGAACCATTTTTCTTTGCCGCTTCAGATACTGCCGACACATATCTGTCATCATGAAAGGACAATGTCTTAATCACATCACTCCAAGGGTGTCAATGGACCTGCATTCCAGCTCAGACCATGGGACTTTGCCATTTGATACTGGGACCACCATGGACACAGTCTGTTGTAATTGTTCTCTTGATAGTCCAGCCATTAATGGAGCCAAGACTCTCCAATTGCCCAATGCTTTGATAGCAAAAGCTTTCTTTCTCCAACCTGGACTTTTGTCCAAAACCCCTTTTTAGCCATCACCAGCCATCCTGGCCCATCCCGGACCATTTCCCCATTGTGCCCACCAATGCTCCCTCTAAGCTGTGGAGTCTTGTGAGCAAAAGTTCTGCTTTGTGAGCTACTGGCATTAAAGTTGTGAGTGAGTGATTTGGCTACTGCATAAATCAGTTTGGCCCTCAGTTTAGAGCCAGTTTGGTGTAGTGGTTAAGTGCGCGGACTGTAATCTGGGAGGACCGGGTTTGATTCCCCACTCCTCCACTTGCACCTGGCTGGATGACCTTGGGCAAGCCATAACTCTGGCACAGCTGTTCTCGAAAAAGAACAGTTTCTGTCAAGAGTTCTCTCAGCCCCATCTACCTCACAGGGCGTCTGTTATGGGGAGGGGAAGGGAAAGGAGTTTGTAATCCGCTCTGAGACACCTTTGGGTAGTGAAGGGCGGGGTATAAATCCAATCTCTTCTTCTTCTTCTTTGTTCTGGAGCCATCCTTCCTGAGCTAAGACGAAAATATGTGAGCTGGAGGCTAAAAAACTGTGAGCTAGCTCACACTAACTCAGCTTACAGGGAACACTGGTGGCCACTGTTCCGAAGGCAAATTTTTCCTATATCAGGACTCGAAATCCAGACATCTTTGGTTCAGTCTCCTGGGACGCGTACCGGCTGAATCCCCCATCTATTTTGGGTCTTCACAGACATGCTTGCCGGCCAAACAGTCTGCTTCTCTTCACTGCAGACTCTTCTCTTTGGAAGGTAGCAATAACCCCCTCCTCAACGCTTCACCCTCTTTTATCACTGATCTCTTAAGATTGCTTTTTCTCTTTATTTCCTTAGCTAAATGTATTAGGGTTAGTTTTACTTAATAAATCCCATAAAAAGATATTTCCTGTCTGTCATTTGTGTGGCTCTGAGAGGTTTCTGACTCTGCTATAGTTGGAGCACAATCCCTAGCTTGCACACCTATTAAGCAAACAGACTCTTAGCTACATTCCCCCATCATAACTTAAACAGAGACCCGGTGTTGTGGCTAACCCTAGAATCAAGAAGTCTGCCCCAAGCCACTGAGTGAGCAGTGGTGGCAGGGGGTGCAGCTACCACAGTTCTTGGGTTGGGGTCAAGAAATACTTCTTGTGTAGCGATGGTAGAAACCCTGCAAAAAGAAAGGCTTATCCTTTCAGTTTTCTTCTTTTGCACTATCTGGTTGACTTGAATGAATGGAAAACTTACTGTAGGTTTCATAGCTCCTGATTGCCTTCCCTTCCCTTAGAAAGCATTGCTGCTAATTTTACTCCACCCTTCTCTCTGAACTCTCCTTGAATTTGCTAAACCACATTGCTGGAGAGACTTCACGTATGCAGTGGATCAAATGCAGCGAGCATTAGTTAATTAAGTTACCACAACAAATGTAACCAGGACCTTTTCAGTTTGTTTCTTGCTTCGCTTTGAAATCCTTAGTTCCTGGCTTCAGTGCTGACTGCCAGATGAGGTAACCGTGAGGTGTCAGATCATCAAAAAATATGACAGTGGAAGTGGTGGAGAGGTGCAGAATATGGTGTAGCCTCTTCTGTCAGCACATTATAAAGGCTGACACATATCTGTCACCACTCCACCAGGTCACAGGTGGACTCAGGGCCGGCTCACTCACTAGGCGAACTAGGCGCTTGCCTAGAGCGCACTGGCCCTTGGGGGCGCCAAACTGGCACCCGCCCCCCGCCCCCCCCCTGCTGTCCTGGTTCAGCTGCAAACACTACTGAGTTTTAAACATGTTATGATCTTTCTGATGATACAAATGCCAATTCCACCAAAAAACGTAGCCCTCTGGGCACAGAAGAGTCACTCAGCTAAGTCAAAGAACCTAAGTAGGGGGGCTATTACATAAGGACACTCAAGTTGCAACTGACTTATGGCAACCCCAGCAAGGAACTGTCAAGGCAAGTGAGAAGCAGAGGTTGTTTGCGACTGCGAGTGCCTTTCTTTGCAGAGTCTTCCTTGGTGGAAGCCAGATGTGCAAAGCAGGCAAAGTTACAAAAGTAAAAGTGAGTGTTAAGAGCATGGGTGCCAGGGGAATGGGAAGTCCATGGTACAGATCCAATTAACGGGTCCGAGCCATGGTGGGCGCACAGGGGGGGCGCCAGAAGGGATCCTCGCCTAGGGTGCAAAATAAGCTGGGGCCGGCTCTGCGTGGACTGCAGGTTTTACTTACAGTGAGCCATTGTGGTTGAGAGTCTAGAACTGTAAATTGGCCCTGGCTTGTTTTGTGTGGGCTGGATATAAATATCATGGTCCGCTTGTGAGCTTCTCAGGAACATGTGACTTCCACTGTTGAAGAGAGAGCATACTGGGCATGATGGGCCTTTGACAATGTTTGTGTTCTTCTAAGCCGTTGGAGCAGAGGGCCAAATGGCATATTGCCTCTTTCAGTTCTTTAGCATTCCGTAAGTTGAACTTCAGTCTTTGCTGTGGGATATTTTTTGTGTTTATCCTTTATACTGTTTTTCCGTTCTTACAGAGGTTACCTATTTTTAAATTTTGGCAGTGATGCAAAGGGCTATGAAGTGGAACGTTGGGTCCCTCTTCTGCCATCTCCTGCAGGGATGCATTGCTTTTTAAAATGCCGACACTTCGAAAGCAGTTTGCCAAGCAGCGTGCTATGGAGTGGTGGGGAGTCTAAATCCCCGCTGTTATGTTGAAGCCCTTTTAATACACCTGCAAAGGTCCATGGCCTCATGGCATTTGTTAGCCACCGTAAATCTGTAAAATTTTGGAGCTGATGCTGAAAGGGGAGCTTTTCAGTGGAGTGCGTTCATTTGGAAGGTCTACAGCAAACAACTTGTATTGCTGTATAATGACTGTAGCGTAATAGTTGTTTGTTATCATTTCGAGTTCATGAATTGTCTTCTTTATGCTAGAGAGAATCATCATTATCCCCATAGTGTCATGCAGTTTCTCTGTGGCATTCTAATGTTTGTTGTATGGTTCAGTGAGCAGCCCAGTGGGGTTGCTTTGGCTGTAGTCACTTAGGATTACAAAAAAAAAGACACAAGCTTATCAGGTGTGTACGCTGCAAATCCATCCATTGGCACACACTCCATCAGCCATTCATTAGTTTCGAGCTCAAGTGTAGTGTGTGATGAACCTGTTTTGAAGTGTTCAAGGGTAAAATTAGAGATCATGTCAAAACAGAGTTGAAGGAACATTACAGCCAAGCTCTTGTACATTTTTTGCTGTCGCAGAAGGGGATGTGTCACATGTACCTCCAGTGAATTAACTTGGCACCTCCGACAGTGGCTATTCATAGCATTGCAACTGCTCCGTGGTTCTGCTGTTAAATCACTCAGAAGAGTATTGCATGTATAAGGTGGGAAAGAACAACAGTGATGAGTTAAAGTCGAAAGGAATGGCCTGGTGGGGGGTACTATTTACATATGCCATACCGAGCTAAGGGAATGGTTTTATTTTTCAACTCCCACTGCTGAATCCGCTTTTCGTTGGAGAGGCATGCAAAACTGAGAAGCATGTGGATGTCCACAGCTGATAATGCACAGAAACAAGGATACGCCACTTGCGCCTGTCCATGCTTACCCTGGAGCAGGTTCACAAATTCAGTGGTGCTTATTCCCTGGTAAGCATACACAGAACTGCAGCCATTGCCCCTTGAACTGCTTTTTCCATATATGTGCTGCAGACTGAAGTTTATACACGTACCCACTATTTGTAAAAAAAAATGCTACTTGATGTCTATGAGTGTGTTGTGCTCTGCAGTGGATTCCCAAGTGCAATCAAATAAGGCAAGAGGTTATTCTGAAGTGTGGAACCCACATAGAGAGGGGAAAGTCTCACAGGTATTCAGAGGTGGCATCCGTGCCCAGCAGGAAGACAGTTGCAATATTAACGTGTTTGTATTTCACGACACCACTCTTGAGTGAAGAGTGGAAACTGCTTCTAAAGCAAAAATCTCGGTAAAATGCCTTTCTTTTTGGGGGTGGTGGTGCTCTGGAGGATCTTGGGGGTGATTTACAGGGACAGTGTTGCACAATAAAATCTGAAGGCCTTGGGCTGACTTCCTTTTTGCTTTAAAGCTTCCAGCAGGCCCCTTGTGCTTGTAAAAAAACCCTGTTTCTGTGTGCAGTTATTTTAAAACAGGATTAAACAAACACTTGTGAGCGTCACAGAGGTCCGCCCAGTTTTACTGATTTTTAATTTGCGTTTATTAAATTGCCATGAATGCTGATGATGACCCCACTTTTCTTTTACTGTGTGTGTCCTTTTTCTTCTTCTTCTTCGTTGCTGTTGGCCTGTAAATAAGAACAGCCAGTGTACTTTTGATGAATTGTGCGAGAGACTGGCGGGGACCGCAGCATGAAATGAATGCCCTTTTATGGCCTGAGTAAAATGTTGCTTTTGTAAGGCTTAATGGCAAATTTTGACCATTTGGCATTATGATATTCCATCCTTTCCTCCCCCCCCCCCCCCCCCCCTCCTTCTCTCCTTCTTCTCTTTTACTAGGCATTAACCAGGTCAGACTGCAAATGGCAATAGCAATCGCATACTACAAATATTGTTTTGCTTTTGTCCTTGGCCAAATGCTACCATGCCTATAATAATATGGGCTGCTCCTCCTTAGATAACCATCCTCAAGGAGGATATTAGAGATCCCTGATTTTAGACTGACATCCTCCAGGCAATATTGATGATCACAGTTCATTTATTTGCTACCGGGCACCTTCAATCTCATTTTAAAACCAGAGGTGGTGGTGGTGTTGTTTTATTTTTAATGATTTATGGGTGTGACATCAACTTCTGCCTTTGCATGTCAGGGTTTTATTGCCTAACTGATGTTTAATAACTGTACCGTTCCTGCTAAGATAAATCCCTCTCTACAAAGAGTGCATCTTTCCTAAAAGCTTTCACAGCTGATCAGGGCCACAAATAACTCATCAAAAAAAAGCTGGCAATTTTCACTGTAAGGTGAGCTCAGAATTATTACCCAGTTAACAATACAGTGGTGTATACTTCCAGCTGTGCAGCAGCAGCCCATAGTCCCTGACAGCTGTTAGTTCATCAAATGGCTGTTGAGCATCATCTCTTATCTCTCCCTTATATATAAAGACACAAGACGCAGACTCACGCAGAGGAGAGAAAATGCACACCCACAGTGTTATGCCGCCTGAACTGTCCCTCAAATCTTCCCCAGCGTCCATTGGCCATCTCCCCACCTCAGACGCAGCTTCACGCCTCCGACTCTTCAGGCTGCACGCGGGGGGGGGAGGGACTACAGACTGCGCTCGGAGGCAGATGACCGGCCGCCCAGGGCAGACGCAGCTTCATGCGGCGGACACAGGGTGCACACCAAGCGCTCTTTGGAAGCTTGTGCTGTCAGGAGCTTCCCCACCTTCCATTGGCCGTGTCGCCGACCTGCCATTCAAGCCTACTGCCCTGCCATGGGCTGGGAGGTGGGAGGCGAGCCCTGTGTCTGAGGACGCCCTGGCAATGCGCCCCACGCCGCGCCCGGATTCCCCCCCCCTTTGCTAACTTGCCCGGCAAACCGCACAGACGGAACAGCCTTTCTGACGCCTCCCCCACCCGCCTCGCTTCTCTCTCCCACCTGGGAAGACTGATTCCTTCCGCCGCCCTCGCTCGCCTGCGGTTTAAACCCCCTCCCCTTCCCTCTCAGCGGCCCCTCCAAGCAAGCCGCTGGAAGGGGATGCGGTTCTCAGCCCCGCCGACCGCCGCCTTCCGCCACCTGCCCTTTCCTGTCTGTGTCGCCTTGCTCAACCTCCCCGTGCGCCTGGTGAGGGACCCTGCCTGTCTTCGCGGGATGCGGACTCGCGCCAACGGGCGGCGCCCCCCTTTCCCCATAGGAACCAATGGGAGTACACCTGGCCTCCCTCTCGCCATAGGAAACCATGGGAGTAGACTTGGACTCCCCTTTCCCCATAGGAACCCATGGGAGTACACCTGGCCTCCCTCTCGCCCATAGCTATCCATGGGAGTGCACTCACCCACCCTACCTGTCTAGGTGCCCATTGTCTCCATCCACAATGGGCTTTGCTCCCTAGTTTGTTATAAAAATAAAGGCTCCACAAGGGTTCAAAGGCCATTGACTATCGCTGCCTTGGTGCTCTATGGCTAACTTATGATACAATACAATACAAAGGAATAACACATAGTCCCAAAACAGTCAGGTATGAAAACAATATATACAGACGTGTGCTAGATGCCCACAGAGACTGATAAGCCAGTATGATAATGAAATATCACCGTAATATCACTGGAATTCTTTGTCTATAGATTTGTTCCTGAGGAAAGACCAGAGGTATGGAACACTTAGATATCTGGAAAAAGTGTTGACTGAAAGAGAAACAGAGACTTATTGGACTTTGAGCAGACTGCTTTTGTGAATTTGAATGACAACAGACTTCTGTGATGTAATATGTTGTTAGTGTTTATTAGGTAAAGGTAAAGGTTTCCCTTGTTTGAAAGCCAGTCAAATCCGACTCTAGGCTTGCGGTGCTCATCTCTGTTTCCAAGCCGAAGAGCCAGCGCTGTCTGAAGACATTTCCGTGGTCATGTGGCCGGCATGACTAGACGCCGAGGCGCACGGAACGCTGTTACTTTCCCACCAAAGCGGTACCTATTTATCTACTTGCAATTTCTTGCTTTCGAACTGTTTGGTTGGTAGGTAGGAGCTGGGACCAGAGACGGGAGCTCACTCTGTCACACGGCACTCGGGTCTCGAACTGCTGAACTACCGACCTTCCAGCCTGCAGTTCAGCATCTTAACCACTTGAGCCACCGCAGCTTTATTACCAGACACTAAATATCTTATGGCTTTAATATAGTCTACCCAACTTGGATGGTGCATTACTTGTACCAGCCCAGGAGCTGAGGAGCCCGGGGGTGGTCCTGGATACCTTGCTGTGGAGGCCCAGGTTGCCACAGTTGCCTACCTCTCCCCCCGGGACATGGTTACTGTGACCCATGCAATGGTCACTTCCAGGTTTGATTACCGTAACTTGCTTTACGCAGGCTTGCCTTTGCGGCTGATCCGGAAACTCCAGCCAGTGCAAAATGTGGTGGCACGCCTGCTGACTGAAGAAATTGCAAGTAGATAAATAGGTACCACTTTAGTGGGACGGTAACAGCGTTCCGTGTGCCTTGGCGTCTAGCCATGCCGGCCACATGACCACGGAAATGTCTTCGGACAGCGCTGGCTCTTTGGCTTTGAAACGGAGATGAGCACCGTAACCCTAGAGTCGGACTCGACTGGCTTTCAAGCAAGGGAACCTTTACCTTTACACCAATTGCACTCGCTACCAATTGAGTACTGGATCTGTTTCAAGGTTTTGGTATTGACCTTTAATGCCTTGCACGGCCTGGGACTAACATACCTGAGGGACTGCCTCTCCCCATATGTGCCCCGGAGAGCCTTGCACTCTGCTGGTCAAGATCTGCCGGTTGACCCTGTCCCAAGGGACTTCTGCTTCGCCTTGACCAGAGCCCCGGGGGGACTTATTACCATTCTGCAGGGCTTGTAAAACAGAGCTGTTATGTCAGTCCCTTTGACTGAGGCGGCGGGCGTCCAATAATAACCCGGCCTCCCCTGCTGAAGCTCACCATCTCCATGTGGCCCAGATCTAGAAGGCCTCAGAGCCCCAGTGGCACCAGCTTGGAAACTATGCGTATAAATAGATAGTGCAACCTGTTTTTAAATCATGTGGTTTAAAACTGTTATCAGTGTTGCATTCAGTGTGTTTTAGAACCTGTGCTGTGATCTGCCTGGCGCCTGATTGAGGGGAGAGCAAAATGTAAATTAAAATAAATAAATAAATAACCAGGATTTCTTTTTTTGGGGGGGGGGGATGCCAGCAGCCGGTTCTCTTCTATCACAGTACTGCCCTGCCCCCCGCCCCATAATCAGAAGCTAGAAGCATGCCAGTACTGAGAGGCAATTATTTGGGGGATCTGTAAACTCAAAACAGCTTTGTTTGTTCTGCTTGAAGCTGGGGGCGGAGGGGCGACTCGGATTAGACTGAGGAATTTCTCCTGTGCAAATTCGCTACCATTATCTTTAAAAACAGCCGACCCAGACCCTTGAATTGGTTCTCTCATTGAAATGATGGTCGTAAAATTCTGGTACCTGAAAAAACACACACCAGGGACAGTGTTTCCTCTAAGCTGAGTTAGTGTGAGCTAGCTCACAGTTTTTTAGCCTCCGGCTCACGCATTTTCGCCTTAGCTCAGAAGGATGGCTCCAGAGAAAACTAATTTATGCAGAAGCCAAGTCGCTCACTCACAGCTTTAATGCCAATCGCTCACGAAGTAGAAGTTTTGCTCACAAGACTCCGCAGCTAAGAGGGAGCATTGACCATGAATTTGAATCCCAAATTGGTACCTACCTGATAATCAGGAATACACCCTCATCTTGGGTTTCGTAGAGCAGAGGTTGCATTTCAGTTGTATTTTAAAGTGAGATTTTCCTACTCTTACTAGAGAAAAGTTAACTGTATGCCCCCCATCTCATGAAGAACAGAATACCTTTGCACCATTAATGTCTGGTATTAGATGTTCAGGTAGCATGTGGTACGAAGATTTCATCAGGTAGCAGCGAGGAACAGGAAGCAGTTTGACAAGAAGCCAGTAATACGTGCGGGTCCTGATTCTGACTGATAATCTGCCTAACTTTACACTGGCATGTTCTACCTTTACGTTAATCCTTATCCCCCGATTTGTCTTCATTGGATCTTCACTAGTTTCTGCCTCTTGGTTCTTAGCATAGCTCATTTCCTCTGGCATCCAACATCACATTTCTAACTTGCTTGCTTCCAGTGTACGACCCCTGCTTGTCTGCTTGGCTGTAATTGAGATTGTGACTTTTGTCATGTTGTGATGGTGACCCAAGATAGCCTGCATCTGACCCCAGAGAAAAGTCATTGAGGATAATCACAGAACCATCACTTTTAATATATGAGGTCATAAATCAGCACTGACATTCTAGATTTTTAAGGCTTCCACAGCCCTGGGTTGTTGTTTTTTTTTACGGGAATTCATTTTTGGCTACTGAATCGAACCTACAGTAGCTGGAGTTGGTGGAGTTCTTGGAGAATCATGTTGTTGTTGGTTGTTAGTTCAGCATTTGCCTTCCTGTGACCATAACTCAGCCTTACCTGAGAGTATCACGGTGACGTTGCAAGGAGAAGGGGAGAGCCATGTATAACTGCCTGCGATCCTTGAAAAAGAGTGCGATGATTAATGCGTATTTAAATATTATCTCTTTGCTTATAGAGGGTGCCGTTCAACTTGATCAGAACACAGATTCGTTTTATGAAACGTATATATATTCTGTGCCCTAGATGAATTGCTAGGGCCGTGCTCAGTTTTATATTTTCTGGCATAGTATAATCTGGATGATCATTGGCCGATCTATTAGGAATATCGAGTGTCGCTTTTGAGGATGGTAATGCAATAAAGGGCACAGCAATCTGAATAACCCAAACTACAAAGAATTGCTGCAAAACGTTCACAAATTCACAAAAACATGACAGTAATATGTAGACATTTTCCTGATGTTTAAATTCCAAATGTCTTCTTTATTCCACAGATCTGTGGAATAAAGAAGACATTTGGAATTTAAACATCATGAAAATGTCTACATATTACTGTCATGTTTTTGTGAATTTGTGAACGTTTTGCAGCAATTCTTTGTAGTTTGGCTTTTGAGGATGGGCCAGGTGTCCTTTTCAGACCTGTTATTATCTGGTCTCACTCCTGTAAGAGGATGCTGTCCAGTGCAGAAGATGTTCAGGCGTTGGCACTGGCTATAGCTTTAAATAATAATAAAAAAACCTTTATAGGGTCTCATCAGATAGGACTGAAAAGCTATCTCCCTCTGCCCACACCATCATAAGCAGCTGTGAACATTAGCTCTTGCATCCTGTTAGTGACACAGCAGAAGAGTTTGGGTGACAACTCTCATTAAGCTGGCATGCCCGGTGTGAGTGTCTTTGCCACTTAAGACTTCCTGCTTGCAGGGTGTGCTGTTTTCTGCCTGGCTCCGCTGTTATTTATAGGGTCCCTGTCACCGTCCTGCTCAGAGAAAGGCTTCCTTGGTTTTTTTGTGCAAGTTCTACGCTTTGTGCACTATCGGTTATTTCTCCAGTCTGTAGAACAGTGTTATTTTGTTGGTTTTAGCTTATGGGAGTGGATGGTATAATTGCTGGCCGTTGGAGGCAGTTACCCTGTGCGCCCCACTGGTAATGATTTATTTTTTAAAAAAGGGGGTTTGATGGATATATTCATTGGTTCTCACTCTGTGTCTTGTATATTTCAGCCGCACAAAGCCAGTGTTGACAGGATAGGTTGACATCCTGTGTTACTTTGCCCTTTGTGTTAAATATCTTGCTTTGCTGTGCTGGAGCTGAATGTATTTGAATAGCAAAAGTGATGATATTTTCCTTGCCTCCAAATGCTTTGGAAGACTAATTTGGGCTTCAGCTGTAAATGTGCCTGTATCTTTAGCCATTTTAACGGCACCAAGTTGCTGCCTGAGGCTGGAAACAGAAATAGGGGTTTTTTAAAGAGATTTGAAGGAGGATCGCATGAGGGATCCGGCACACCTCATGGCATGCCCTACTTTAGTTCTGGTAAATGGGCTGGAAGTCTTTACGTTTTTGAAAAACCCACAAACCTGATTCAGCATAATAGACACTGGGACAAAACAGATGGATTTGAACATCAGGAAAAGTGAAACCTGTCTAAATCACTTTAAGTTTGCTAAAAATGGTCAAGTGTTTCAGAGTCTGGTTTGATCTAGGCAGGGAGCTCCCAAATATTCTGGACTTTGTTCATCTTAGTAAAGGTAAAGGTCTCCCTTGCTCGAAAGCCAGTCGAATCCGGCTCTAGGGTTGCGGTGCTCATCTCCGTTTCAAAGCTGAAGAGCCAGCGCTGTCCGAAGATGTTTCCGTGGTCACGTGGCCGGCATGACTAAACACCAAGGCGCACGGAACACTGTTACCTTCCCACCAAAGTGGTACCTATTTATCTACTTGCAATTTCTTGCTTTTGAACTGCTAGGTTGGCACTCGGGTCTCGAACTGCTGAACTACCGACGTTCCACAGCCTGCAGTTCAGCGTCTTAACCACTTGAGCCACCGCAGCTCCTTGTTCATCTTACATCCATCCTAAACAGGTTCATTTGATTTTTTATCTCTGTGCCTTGCCAAAGAAAACCGCATGACAGACAACTTGACATATGCAAGGGCATATTGTGTGTATGCATAGATACATCAAACTGGATTTCTTCTAGTTAAAATTAAAGACATTAGCAAACTATATCTATTAGTGAGCATTCTGGGCTTTAATTTAACAACACAGAGAGCGAAATTAAACATTACTGTTTTTAAAGACTTGGGTCTGGGTCTCCCAGACCCGACTCATATTTCCCGCAGCCAAACAGCAGCTGTGAGGAATGGCTTCTTAAAAATAAGAAAAAGAGGAAAGCCCAGACAGACTCAGAACAGTGTGTGTATGTGTGTGTGTGGGGGAGAGCTCTTGCTCCCACCCAAGCAATTTTCCTGCGAAAATACCACTGCTGGGGTGGGGGCAGTTATCTCCCTGGTTTTGCTGCTCTACATGGAGTATCTATGCACAGGGAACCTGGACATAACTCTTTAAAAGCAGCAAAGTTTAATTTGGCCCAGAGATTGCACAGTCTAGCTAGGTTTGGTAAATTCAGTACTGCATCAGCCAAATCCTGGTTTGAAAGTTCTGGGTAGATTTTAGGTACGTCTGGGTCAGGACAAGGGTGGACTTTATTTAAATCAAATGGATTTAAATCATGATTTAAATCATGGTTTTAAATCACGGAGAGCCAGTTTGGGGTAGTGGTGAAGTGTGTGGACACTAATCTGGGAGAACCGGGTTTTATTCCCCACTCCTCCACTTGCAGCTGTTGGATGACCTTGGGCAAGCCATAGTTCTGTCAGAGCTGTTCTTTCAAGGACAGTTCTGGAAAGAGCCCCATCTACTTCACAGGGTGTCTGTTGTGGGGAGGGGAAGGGAAAGGAGTTTGTAAGCCGCTCTGAGACTCCGAGTGAAGGGCGGGGTATAAATCCAATCTCTTCTTCTTCTACATAAAAACTCATTCTTGCTAGTATAATCTTAATATTTGAACGCAGATGAAAGTTCCATTTTAGAATAACAACTTTTCAAATTAGTTTTAAAGTTATATCAAAAAATTACTGATTTGGTTATACTCTCAGAAACACATCATAGATAGTTCACCTAGCAATAGTTTCATACCCAGTTGCACCCAGGAGAGCCCTGGCATAAAGAGCCCAACAAAACATACACATACCATAGCAAGGCACACAAAAGTTCATACCATGAACAAAACTTTTTTTGGTCTTAAAGGTGCTTGGTATTTCTCTTGTGCGATTAAGGCAGCCCAGCAAAGCAAGCTCTTCCTCATTCCCTCTCTCCCTTCAGGGAGGAGCCTCAGCCAAGGGAAGGAAAGAAAGGCTTCTCTTTGTCTCCTGTATATGATTGAGGCAGCCTGGCCAAGAAGCCAGCTCTGGCTATACCTTCCCTCCATCTGGGAGGAGGATGGGGAGGAGCCTCAGCTAATGCTTTACCAGACTCAATTGCACAGGAGAGGTTTGCCTATCTATCTCACTTGTGCGATTGAGAGAGTCTGGTAAAGCAAGTTGCGACTTGGCAGCGGCAGGGCTTTTTTTTGTAGAAAAAGCCCAGCAGGAACTCATTAGCATAATTGGTCACACCCAACAGCAGAAACACATTAGCATTTTAGGCCACACCCCTGACAGCACAGGTCATTAGCATATGAGGCCACACCCCCGAGTTACCAGAAGTGTGCTCATCCAGCCACACCCACCTTTTGCTTCTTATTCCGTTGACCTTGTTTGTTGTCAAAACCCAGGGCTTTTTTTGTAGCAGGAACTCCTTTGCATGTTAGGCCACACACCCCTAATGTAGCCAATCCTAATGCGTTTCTGCTGTTGGGTGTGGCCTATTATGCTAATGAGTTCCTGCTGGGCGTGGCCAACTCAGGAGCCAGCCGGAACTCCGTTCCTGTGCGTTCCTGCCCAAAAATAGCCCTGGGCAGCGGTATAAGAACTGGAAAACGAAGCAGGAAACAGCCAGGTCCTTGCAGGCCAGATAGGTCTGGCATGCGGGTTGCATGTTTGACACCCCTGCCTTAGACTTATCAGCTCGGTCCACACATGAAAAATCTTCGTCTTCTTGTTTGTTCATAATCTGAAAAAGAAAAAAAAACCCAAGTTTTCCTGCTTTATCAGGTTCCAAATGATTTTTCAATTTAGAATGAATGAGTCCAAAGGAAGAGAAAATTCTTTCTACGCTAGGGTTGCCAAATAATTCTTCGCCAGGAGCGGGGGGCTTCCGGCCGGTGTCTGGTAAGTGCGCGCGCTGGGGGGCGGGGCCACGGCCATACAAGGGAAAACCAGAGTTTTCCCTTGTATGGCTGTGGCCCCGCCCCCAGCGTGCCCGGCGTCATAATGTCACTTCCCTGTGACGTGCATGCCCAAAGCGGGGGTTTCCCCGGCCCGATTTGGCAGCCCTATTCTACGCCAGCAGAAGCAGCTACTGCTGTTAAAAGTTAAATCATTACTTCAACATTCTCTAAATCCAAGTGCTTAAGTAACTTCCACCAGTTCACTGGTGTGACTTTCTTTAAAACATCATCAGCAAACAAATATTTCTTGAATGGTTCCCCCTTAGCTCTGAAGTTTATTATCGTTGGCATTATAGATGGATGATTGCTCGAGTGGATACCCATCTCATAGCTGACTCTTCTTCCTCAGCACTTAAGGTTTGACCCTGGTACTGGATATTGACAGTATCTGCGAGAAAATGAGCTGGAGACGGTGCTTGCCCATTTTTTTTAATGCTTGTAATTTAATTCTGTCAGTGTGTAGTTGTGTTTTTAAGTGCTCAGTTATTTCCAAATTTCAACAGCATCAGCAATTAAACAGCTATTTTTCTGTATTTTGTTTAAAGCTTCAGAAATGGGTTTCGGGAGGCTCAGCATATGTTCAACATTTCTCTTAAGCCCAATGTTGAGGATTTTGGCCATGGCAGTGCCATCTATTTTCTCTTGACTGTGTTCACAATATGTCATCAGAATAGGCCAGTTCTTGATATAATGTTCAACACAGTCCATTACAGAGTTCCATATAACGTCTTGTGGGAGTGTTTGCTTGGTTCCACCCATTTTTTTCAGAGCTTCTGCTGCAAAATGATTGTTACAGAAATATTTAGCAATCTCAACGACATTAGTCTTGATTTTTGGAACACTGAAGTCTTTGGCTAGAAGGTGCAGCCAATGAGCACTGCAACTATATGTTATAAGCTTTGTATTCCCTTCCTGGTCTTCTAAATTTCTTCTCATCTTGGATACATTTGCAGCATTCTCTGTGACCAAACTGCATACTAGACATTTGAACTTGTGTTCACATGTTATACCTTTTGCTGCCACTTCTTGAAAGTATTCTACTATGTGTACATTTCCTGATGTATTAATTGTTCCTGTAAGGAAGACATTCCCTTCTTCTGTTGTTATACAAGCACACACAACAGGAGGATCATTGTGGACATTACTCCACCCATCAAGACTTAGGTTAACAATTTGACCCTCTAGAGTGGTTGCACATTGCTCCATTTCTCTGTCATCCACTTTATCCAGCAGTTCCCCCCCAATATCTGCTCTCCTGGGTGGACTGTATCCTGGTCTCAGTGACTGAACCACAATTATGAAGTGTGGGTGTTCAGTCAGATGGAAAGAAGAGTTTGTCGCATAAAAAAACTGGGCAGTTTTTTCATCAATTAACTCTTTTTCTAATCTGCTGGTTTTTATCACAAACTTACCTTTGGTGTTTCCTGGATGGTTGGCTTTTTTCTTTCTTTTAGGTGATATACTGTGGATGTGTGATGTACATGATGTGACTGAAACACTATCCTGGACAGAAAACTCTGAAACTGTAGAACCGGAGGATAGTGATCTTGAAGGTGGATAGTTTCCAGAATCTTTTCTGTTGATGATGGATTCCCCTGAACAAAAAAGCCTATGCTGTTATTGTATTATTTATACCATTTCTGCTTATTTAGTATTACTCATTGTATCCACTGCCCAGCAGTACTGCCCAAAAAAGGAATATTTGTGTGTTTCAACTCTACTTCTGCATAACAACTATATCAAAACGAGTCACATGCATTAATAATAAGAACAAATATAATTTTGCTCAAACACGACAGTTCCTCAAGGAAGTCTTTAAGGCTGCCTTGCCCCCTGCTGGTCCGGTGGTCGTTTTGGCCCCCACGAGGCATTTCGCCAGCTGCCGATGGGTGGCGAGCCTCAGGCCTCCCCATTGCTGGTGCATCAGCTCCCAGCTGCGCCGCGGCTTGTGTTGGGCTTTGCCTTGTCGCACCACCGTTTGCCTGCAGGTGCATTCCCCACCTCCCTGTTGATCTTGGCGAGGGTCTCGGGACCTGGACCAGGACACACACTTTCCCACATTGTCTGCCAGGGACAGTGGTCTCAAGAAAAAGAAGAGTCAGTAAATGCAGGTGAAGCAGGAATGATCAGATTGGTAAAACCAACAGAGAGAATGGTTAACCAGGCAAGGGCACCGAGGCTTTCACTGGGGGCTTCTGATAGTGGAAATCCCTAGTGGAGATTAATCCTGTGGCCCAACTCTGCCTTATGTATGACAGTGGGTGGGTGAGTTCGTTTTTACCCGTGTATCCAGAGGGCGGAGTCAGAATGGACTCTCCTATTTCCCAAGAAGAGAGACAACACAGCTGATGTTCAAAGAATAAATGTTGTCTTTACTAAATATTGTTGAATTCTCAAGCACACAAAACAGATGCGTTCACACATACACACAAGTTCCTTTAGTTACAGTAGATATAGAAAGCAATCAGTATGAAAACAAAAGATCTTACCAGAGGGATTCTACGCCACACTGATGGACTCAGCCACTACGTGTGGGCTTCTTGGATGCGCATTCCAAGAAGGCTACGTGAGAATTACCTTTAGCAGAGCTTCAGTTGCCTAGGTGGGGGGGGGGGCGGACTAGCTGGCTCGCTAGCCGGCACGACTTGAGTTGCAGAAAGTGTGTGTGGGGGGGAAGGCGGCTAGCATTGAGCAAAGGTTGCTCCAGTCTTGTATCACCTTATTTGTGGGTTGGCCTGGGTGCCAACCTGGTCCGTCCCCTTTCCTACCTATTGGTGATTAGGGAGGTGACGTCTATCTAGAGGGAGTGGGGCAATATTCAAATTCTAAGCCTAACTTCAATGGGAACCATTTGGTTCAGGTGTCAAAGTTGTATTGCCATAGTAACCTTTGAGTTGCAGATGCTGGCCTGGTCCAGAAGGTGGTAAACAGGATGTTCTCTTTTGTGATTCAAACCAGATAAAGGGTTACATGCCATCTAGAAACTCCTTCATGGTGGACCAGTTGTTGTTTCCAAGAGTCCATGTGGCTGAGCATAATGGCGAATGTCTTCTTTGTCCCAAGGCAGGCTGGGAAGGTGTGGGTGTGCGTGTGTCCATTAGCATACCTATGCAGGCAGAGCAGGCATACCCATACAGGCAAAGCAGGCCCTGCACACAGCAGCTTTCAGGTGCAAGCAAGCCAAAGCAAGCAAACTCAAAGCACACAGCATTTCCCAAATCCCATACACAAAGGCAGAGACATTACAGACATACAAGCATCAGCATAGCACAAATAAAATACATTTTAAGCACACTTGCCAACACTTCCCCAAGCGCTGGAATTTTCAGTAGCCTCTGAAATTGGCTCACCCTGCAGCCTCCATCACTTCTCCCGTTGGGCAGCATTAATCCTGGGGAATTTCACATTACCCGTCTTCTCCCGGTTTCAAGCCGGGAGTCTTCCGTTTGCAGATGAACCGGTAGAGGGCTGCCGTTTCACACACGGCTTGCCCCTACCGGAAAGGAGCCGATTCAGAAGCGGTTCGGCATTTCACACACGCACCGCTTTGTTTCCCCACGGTTTTTTTTTTAAAGTCCGTCTTATAGCGATATATCGATATACCTGTATTCCAATGGGATCGGTATAGCGTTATAGCGATATAGCGATATAAGCCGAACGTTCAAAAAAAAAAAAAAAAGCCCGCGCGGCTGAAAAAAGGCGGGAAAGAAGTGTATCGGAACCGGGAGAGGGAACGGGAGCCTCCTCGGAAGCGGTTGACAGGTAAAACGCTTCCCTCCCGGTTCCTAATCGGAACAGAGGCTTCCCTGTGTGAAATGCCACTTCATCCCGGTAGGGAACCGATTCTCAACCGGGTTCTGTCTGAAATGACAGACCAGCACCCGGTTGAGAATCGGTTCCCTACCGGGAGAAAGCACCTGTCTGAAATTCCCCCCTAATCCCAGAACTACGGGTTCAAATCTTCATAGCTCATATACTGCTGAAAGGAATGCAGTAAGGCTCTGCTCATAGCCTAAACATGGAGGAGGCTGCAGAGGGACCACTCCTAAAGGTGTTAGAACTGTCAAAGGCACTCTGTGGTGTTTTTCACTCTTCAGTGCAGGACCAACACTAACCGTCTATATGCATTTTCATCACATTGTTCTCTAGGAAGACCGAGCTTGCTGTGAAAGAGGCAGGGCCCTGTTTTCATTCAGGAACTAACGTTATTCTATTATTATTTTTTTTTAATTAAAACTGTGAGATATTTTAGAATAAATAAAATGGCGGTTAGCACTCTTCCTTTTTATGTGTTTCTAACTACTGATGTTCAGAGTCTTGTTTGGTGTAGTGGTGAAGTGCGCGGACTCTAATCTGGGAGAACCGGGTTCGATTCCCCACTCCTCCACTTGCACCTGGCTGGATGACCTCGGGCAAGCCATAGTTCTGATAAGAGCTGTCCTTGAAAAAGAGCAGTTTCTGTCAAGAGCTCTCTCAGCCCCACCTACTACCTCACAGGGTGTCTGTTGTGGGGAGGGGAAGGGAAAGGAGTCTGTAAGCCGCTCTGAGACACCTTTGGGTAGTGAAGGGCGGGGTATAAATCCAATCTCTTCTTCTTCTCTTCTTGTTACACATTGGGTGCGTTCAGACGGGGGCTTTCTGCCGGCAGAAACGCGATCACACTTACCTCCATTTTGCGGTTCCCATCGGGGTGCGCCCGGTCACACGCTGCGGGCGTCGGTGTGTGTTTTTTTCTCTTTAAAAACACAGTTTGAGCATGCGCATAGGCAGCCATTCACAGAATGGCGATCTTTGCGCATGCTCAACCCCCCCCATTACATTTAAACTTTAAAGGTAAGGACTTACCTTTAAAGTTTAAAGCCCAAACTGGCCTCCCTTAAGTCCCGGACTCCTCCGGATAGGTAAAGTAAGGGATTTTTTTTTTAACGCTCACGACGAAGCTTCGCTCAAGCGCATATCGCTCTGTTTAAAAAAAAATGGTGGGGGAAAACTCAGGCTTCCGACGGAAATGGCTAGGCACCGGTGGAGAGCGATCAGACACCGGGGTACATCGGAAGCAACAGTTGCACTCAGTATACCACCACTTGGGACCTAGTGGCAGAGTGCAACGGTGTAAAGGGCTTTACATCGGTTAGGGACAGGAGGCAGATGTTCGATGTCTGAACGCCGGTGAGTACAGTGATTGCAACCGGCACCTATACCGATGTAAAGCCCCTGTCTGAACGCACCCATTATGAAATGAGGGATCTGGCAAGAGATTCTCTCAGGGAGTCCTAGTGCTGCTCACTTCTGATACTGTAGAAGAAGAAGAAGAGGAGATTGGATTTATACCCCGCCCTTCACTTGGAGTCTCAGAGCGGCTTACAAACTCCTCTCCCTTCCCCTCCCCACAACAGACACCCTGTGAGGTGGGTGGGGCTGAGAGAACTCTGACACAAACTGCTCTTTCAGGAACAGCTGTGCCAGAGCTTGTGACTGACCCAAGGTCACATCAGCAGGTGCAAGTGGAGGAGTGGGGAATCAAACCCAGTTCTCCCAGATTAGAGTCCGCACACTTAACCACTACACCAAACTGGCTCTGTAGCAGTGCCATCCTAAGCAAAGATATGCCCTTAGAAGGGCTAAGCTAGATGTGACTGTGGCCTCGTGACGTCCTTGTTGTTGGGGTTCTTTATGTCAAATGGGGCAGTATTTGCTGTCTTTTTTGTTTACAGGTTCCTGTGTGCACGTGGATGCTTGTGCTCTGGCATCCCAGAATGATCCTGACTGAGAAATGCAAACAGTTATTCAATAAGATATAGTGCTAAGGCTTCACTGTCAGTATCTTCTGTTTGAAAGTGACAGCTTTGAAAATTGCTTTAGAGAGACATGTGGTAACCTTGAATATGCCCTGGTTCATTACAGTGATCTCAGAGCAAAAACAAAAAAACAATTAACTCCATTTTTGGGATTTGTCTCCTGTGAAGTTTAAGTGGTGGGTTGCTAATAACTTTCTGTCCACTGTACATTTGATCTCCTTTCATACAGTTGTTGATATTATCTGATCCCTGTTTATGAAGAAGATTAACGGAAGAGTAGTATTTGTAACAGCAATGCATGTTCTGGCCAAAGTTGGTTTTATATTCTCAGTACAAACCCAGTTGACTGCTTTAAGTCTTGTCAGAATAGTTTACCAACTCACTTTTGGAAAATATTTTCCTCTGGAAGTAACAGGAGTGTTTGTGACAATAGATTTTAAACGGCTCTGTGGTAAATGTGTGTTTTGGGAAGTATTAAAATGCAGATCATTGATCTGATAAGCGGTAACATCATCTTCCGAGTTATTAAGGTCTGTTGGCTGAATGAATTTTTGTTCCCTACAGCAACAGATGTAGTAAAAGCCAGCATGAAAAAGTACTGGATGCTGAGGAAATATCTCTCATTGAGATGCATGGTTCATTTGGTTTGCACCCATTGTCCAACTTGGAGATAACTAGCGGTCTGACAAAACATTTGGAGGCAAATTTACATAAGCCTTGATATGTTCTAATACAGATTTTGAGGTGATTATGCATGGTTAGAATACTAAATATGGGACTAATTCTGACCGATACTTATTGGATATACTTGTTCACTATGTACAACAGTTTTTTTGGAGGAAGGTTATATGTAAGAGCTTTCAATCATGTGCAGTCCCACCTGAAGTCTGAAGTGGTATCAGGCATAGGTTGACCACTTGGGTGAGAACTAGCGCTAAGGATATTTGGGTCCTACATCTCAAAGCCTCTTCTAAATGTTGTTGAGTGTGGCGTGTTTAAGTCACATTCATGTTTCTTCAGATAAGAAGTTTGGTAGAGGGTACAACATAATACGAACTACCTCTCAGCTGCATGATAATGGAAATATATAATCAGATTGGCAGTCAACAAGATGTGGTTGTTGCAGAACTGAGGACACAATGCCACATTTTATTTTGTAGAGAGTTGCTGCCAAGTTGCGTCTCTTATTAACATCCTCCATATGGTACAAGATAGATATGTTGGGAAAAACATTTTTTCTACAAAGGTTTTCCTTAAAACCTGTGCTTGAGCATGCACACACAAACACACACAAACACACACACACACACACACACAAATGGAAAAGAACATTTGGATGCAGCTAAGATGTTGTTGTTTTTCAATTGCATGGTCGAGTCCCCATGGACCACATCACGCCAGGCCCCTCCTGTCTTCCGTCGTGCTCCATAGTTTGCTTAACTTCATGTTCATTGCCTTGATAACACTGTCTAGCCATCTCGTCCTTTGCTGTCCCCTTCTTCTTTGACCTTCAGTCTTTCCCACCATCAGGGTCCTCTCCAGTGAATGCTCCCTTCTTATTTGGTGGCCAGAGTATTTGAGCTTCAGCTTCAGTATCTGGCCTTCCAGGGAACAGTCAGGGTTGATTTCTTTTAGGATTGACTGATGTGATCTCCTTGCAGTCCAGGGGACTCTCAAGAGTCTATTATTCGGTGCTCGGCCTTCCTTTTTCTCAAGAGTCTTCTCCAGCACCATAATTCAAAAGAATCTATTATTCGGTGCTCAGCCTTCCTTATAGTCCAACTCTCGCAGCTAAGATGTAAAAGGTAATTTACATATGTATGACTTAACATTGCAGGTGGCCCTCAGACAGAGTTAATGAGTGAATTCAGGCAAGCGACTTAATCAGAATTATGTGTTAACTGCAATACCTACCACCCACTCCAATAATCTTTATTAGGAGACAATATGGAAGAGAACACTACCATTTTATAGCACCCCCGGAGTCCATATGTCAGGTAGACGACCTAAGTATGAACAAGGTTTATCCCAGACAGACAGGCTTCAGAATTATGCGTAGGCAGCAACCCTGGAAGATGTGAGATCTTGGTCTGACCCAGCTGCAGCCTCTTCCTCCACCCTGACATCTGCATACGCCGAACAATGGACCTGCCTCACCCCAGGGCTAACTCCATTCAACCTGGATCGCTAATCCGATCAACCTCCCCTCACCTCTTCCTGCCCACATTTCCTCCTAATAGCAGCTCCCATCTTTCCCACCTGATACGAAAAGAGGGTCACCAAGCAATTTTGATTAGTTTAATTAGCAATCCGTTAGCCCTCTGAATCAGCAACCAGAGTTCCAGCCCAAACCCTTTTACATCCAAAACTCCTCCCAAGAACATCTCCTGTCCTTCTTTGTCCATGCCTGAGCACCCTATTCAGCATTGCCAAACTCATTGTTTTACCTTTTAGTTAATCTCCTCAATTCTTTGTTTCATGGGGCAGTCACATTAGCATGCCCCCAGGTTCCATTTTTTTCTATAACTAGGCAGCCACAGCTCCATTGCTGTGTGTCTTGTCTTGGGTTCCCACAGACTTACACCCCCAAACTTTATTTGGGTCATTTTCCATCTTCACAGCCTCTGCTCCGTGGAATTCTGCTCTATACTTCTTCCCCAATAACCTCCTTTTATTCCCGCTACTCCCTTTATTTCTAAATTGGTCTTGTGTGTGTGTTATTTTCTTGTATGCTTTGTGTATGTTAGCCTTCTTATTTCATATTAATAAAATCCATCTCTATTTTACCTTGGATTGGTTATTTGAGATTTCTCGAAGAGAAAGATCCCTGTAAACTTTGGTGGAGAAATCTCCTTTGATTACCCCTCTCTTGCAAAGCCATTGTCTTCTTCACTAATTCCCTGACAAATATAGAAGTCAAGCCCATTTTGGGGGCAACACCTGTGTAAATAAAATAGTAATGGCAAAACATAATGCTGCTATGCAACTATGGAGGAGGAGGTGCATGAATTTTTCAGGCTCATATAATTTGCCTTGCACTTTTCCTTGAAGAGCCAGCGCCGTTTTAGTTTTGCATCATCTGTTAATACATTGGAGAATTGCTGCTTTAAATATTTTGGACTAGGTGATTTGATTGACCATCAGTTAAAATGTTCTTGTGGGGGAAAACGCTGAGCATTTAGAACCTTGCTGGGGGGCTTTGGGCCAGTCATGTCCTCTCAGTCTAATGAACTCACAGGGTTGTTGTGAAACTAAAACAGAGAAAGGAAGAAAATGAACCCCAGTGTACACTGCCCCTGAGCTTGTTGGAAGATAGGTGGGATAAAAATGCTGTAAAAATAATGGTTTGCAACTACCGCTTCATAACCCTTTGCCTTCCCCCTTCAGCACCAGTTTTATTTATGTGTTTGTTTATTTCATCTGTACCCCACCTTCCTCCACAATGGCTTACGAAGTGGCTGACACCGTTTCCCTTTCCCCCCATTTTATCCTGTGAGGCAGGTTAGACTTAGAATGTGTGACTGGCTCACGGTCACCCAGCAATCTTCCATGGCTTTCCATGGATTCAAAGATGGGTCTCCTAGTCTGACATTCTCACCACTACATCACACGGGCTCCCCAGGTTACCGTTGGGCTGCAGTGGTCCATATAAATCTTCCAACAATTTGGGTTGTTACTAGGATAATGGTATTTGCAGCTTTGTAATGAGCTGCGGTGGCTCAAGTGGTTAAGATGCTGAACTGCAGGCTGTGGAAGGTCGGTAGTTCAGCAGTTCAAGACCCGAGTGTGCCGCATGACGGAGTGAGCTCCCGTCTCTAGTTCCAGCTCCTGCCAACCTGGCAGTTCGAAAGCAAGAAATTGCAAGTAGATAAATAGGTACCACTTCAGTGGGAAGGTAACAGTGTTCCGTGCACCTTGGTGTTTAGTCATGCCGGCCACATGACCACGGAAATGTCTTCGGACAGCACTGGCTCTTTGGCTTGGAAATGGAGATGAGCCCCGCAACCCTAGAGTCGGATTCAACTGGCTTTCGAGCAAGGGAACCTTTACCTTTACTTTTTAATGTGCATTCATCGTGTGCTGGTTCCAGTATTTCAAAATGTGTGTTTTTACAGAAGATGCAGTAGGTTGTTGCGGCCTGCCTCAGAATGAACTGAGAATCAATGACTTGCAAGTGTACTCACTGAAGGCGTCTCTGAAAACCAGATTGATGCCCTCCATGATAAGCTGCCCGAGTGACTTTCAGAGGGCTGGCAAGGGGATGTAAATTCCTTTGAGTCATTTCCCTTAAACTTTCAGATAGTGGAAATGTTCTTTCTTGCAAAGATCAAAAACCTACATCTCTCTTGTTTCAGCAAAACTCCTTCTGAAGTTCAGGTCTTCTAATGCTTTTCTTAATTAGACTTTGGCTTGAGAAAGAATTGAATGTGGTTGATCGAGGGCTCCCCTCATTAGAAAATCCACCTTAAGTAATGACTTTTAAGATGTGTTGTCTGCAAAAGGAAGAACATGGAAAAACAACAGGCTTAAAAGACAAGGGCTGTAACCTGTATACGGTTAAGCAGCTTAACTCCTACTGAAATAAGTGGGAATCAAGACATTCTTCTGTCCACAGGATCACAGCCTAGATAGATATTGATGGGGACAAGAATTAATTGTTTAGAAAAATAGCAAAGTCCTTTGGATGCCAACACATAATTGAGGCATACTGGAAAACATAGAAAACCAGGTTAAAATAGCCACTGTTTTGTTTAGCATACACATAAAAAGTAGGTCTTTCAGCTGATAATGGTGGGCCCTAGGCTAACAAGGTGTTTCAGTGGGTGCTTCACTAGACCAGCCTACCTTCATGTTGCAGAAAATAACATACTCTAGTTGGCAGGAGAATGTTCTATATAAGGAGGTGGAGAGCAGGCAGAGATCCTGAAAAGGTATATTTTGGCTCTGAATCTGATCCAGGATTTTCTTGTTTCCAAGGGTGGCCTTAGCCAATGGGCAACAGGGGCGGTTGCTTTGGGGCTAACAGTTGGGGGCAGCAACAACATCCCACGGTCCAGTCCTCCCAAAGGGGTGGGGGAGAAGAAGAGCAACCTCCAGTTGTTGCTTTGCACCTGCCCTGTTCCATGCGCCTTGGCGTTTCGTCATGCTGGCCACATGACCACGGAAATGTCTTCGGACAGCACTGGCTCTTTGGCTTGGAAATGGAGATGAGCACCACATCCCTAGAGTCGGATTCGACTGGCTTTTGAGCAAGGGAACCTTTACTTTTACTTTTTAATGTGCATTCATCGTGTGCTGGTTCCAGTATTTCAAAATGTGCATTTTTACAGAAGATGCAGTAGGTTGGTGCTGCCTGCCTCAGAATGAACTGACAATCAATGACTTGCTCCTTGGGAGGTAAACGATGGCAAACCTTGACAGCATAATAAAAAGTAGAGACATCCCCCTGCCAACAAAAGTCCGTATGGTCAAAACAATGGTATTCCCAGTAGTCATGTATGGCTGCGAGAGTTGGACTATAAGGAAGGCCGAGCGCCGAAGAATAGATTCTTTTGCATTATGGTGCTGGAGAAGACTCATGAGAGTCCCCTGGACTGCAAGAAGATAAAATCAGTCAATCCTAAAAGAAATCAACCCTGACTGTTCCCTGGAAGGCCAGATACTGAAGCTGAAGCTCAAATACTTTGGCCACCCAATGAGAAGGGAGCAATCACTGGAGAAGACCCTGATGCTGGGAAAGACTGAAGGTCAAAGAAGACGGGGACGGCAAAGGATGAGATGGTTAGACACTGTTGTCGAGGCAACGAACATGAAATTAAGCAAAGCGTGATGTGGTCCATGGGGTCGCGAAGAGTCGGACTCGACTATGCGACTGAACAACAACATATAAGTATAAAGAAAACTCAGTGCAATAACAGAGGGCAGATTGAAGTTGAGACAGACTTTCCCCTAATAAACCCACAGGCAGCATTAGGTGATTTTGCCTAATGAGTACGTTGTGGCTCTGTAAGATAACATAGAATCTTTTCTTCTTGGTATATAGAGTAGCTTAGAGGCAATAATTCAAAAGTGGATTCTGCTCATGGATTCTGCATATACTCATTACTGGAGTAATAGTCTATATTTTGTTAAGGACACTGTGAAAGGTCAAACATGTCTGTCTCTCTCTAGCAGTTGAAAACAGAAGAGGAAGAACCATTGACAGACCCTTTGAATTGCAGCTGTGATTTCAAAGTCGTTAAGTTTTTAATAGCTTTTTCAGGTTGAAGTCTGAAAGCCATGGCATCTTTTCTATCTAAAAGGTTCTAAAAAGTCTGCTTACACTGTGAAATGGAGACTATAGCATATAGTCACTGAAGTCAGTTTTTTTAAGGATTTAGTATTTTTCCATTTTCTCAAGTAAGTGTGTGCGCATATGTTTGTATTTTTGGATCATTTGACTGGACCTGATGAAGTGTGGAGCAGTTAATTTGAATAAAGTTGCACTGCACTGCTAGTGCAACTTGGTTATGAATGAATGTGCTTGGGATTAGAACGTAAGAACATAAGAGAAAGCCAATGTTGGATCAGGCCAATGGCCCATCCAGTCCAACACTCTGTCACACAGTGGCCAAAAATACCAAGTGCCATCAGGAGATCCAGCAGTGGAGCCAGGACACTAGAAGCCCTTGGGCTGCAACACAATACGTTTTTTCTCAATATGCTCCCTTTCAGTACTTAACACTGTAAAGTGTACAGCTCTTGACCTGTGAACATTTTGTGAAAAAGACCAAGGATTAGACTTTTAACTGCTCTATATTTAGAATCTAAAAATCAAAGTGGATCCACTGACTTCTGTGTAGATTTGGGTAGACTGCCTAGCTACCTTTAAAAAAAAAAACTGGTCCCTATCCCAATCACACTTTCTCCTGAGTAAGGGTAAATGGAATAACTTTAGACAACTTTACGAAGTGAAACGTGTTCTTGGGATTCAGGCCAAGTGTAGGTGATAATTTAACCAAAGGTAACAAAAATGGTATGCAGAACTAAATGTGTTTATTTCTTTGTGGTACAATTAACCAGGTTATCTCCCCCCCCCCTTCCAGGGATTCTCCCAAAATACCTAATTAATGTAGTTTGATGAGAATGCAAATTAGACTACCATGGCTAATAAATATAGTGCTTTGTTACTGAAGAGTTTGTTGCGGTTTGATGCTTGGGATGAGACAATATAGAAAACTAAAAAGTAGTGTAGATTTGATATAGTAAAGGTAAAGGTTCCCTTGCTCGAAAGCCAGTCGAATCTGACTCTAGGGTTGCGGTGCTCATCTCCGTTTCAAAGCCGAAGAGCCAGCGCTGTCCAAAGACGTTTCCGTGGTCATGTGGCCGGCATGACTAAACACCAAGGCACATGGAACGCTGTTACCTTCCCACCGAAGTGGTACCTATTTATCTACTTGCAATTTCTTGCTTTCGAACTGCTAGGTTGGCAGGAACTGGAACTAGAGATGGGAGCTCACTCCATCATGTGGCATCCGGGTCTCGAACTGCTGAACTACTGACCATCCACAGCCTGCAGTTCAGCATCTTAACCAGTGTTATAGATGTGACGCCCCAGTGTTCTTAAAATCTAGCCTAACTTCAAGCTGATCCTTAAACAGTTAGCAGGAAGTGGAATGCAATAAAGATTTCTCAGTGTTTATAGGATCCTAAAAGCTTTTCTGATCAACCGATGGCAGCAGCTTAGAGTTAAAAGAGCTAAGGATGTGCAAGAAAAAGGGGGCTGACAAACCCACTCAGGAAGTTTACTTTTGTTACTTACAGCTATTACTCATTTGATATACTGGTGAAGCGGACAAAATAAACCCCAACCCTTTGAGGAGAGTGCATTTGTACAGTTATGGTTATCTCACTTGGAAGGACAAGTAATGGCAGTTGCCAGGACTGTCGGTTCCATCTGATACCCACGCAGTGGTTCTTCCTGCCTCCCCTCCTGCCTGCCTGCGTGTAGCCTCTTGGATTAAACACTGCAATATGCTTGGCATGAGACTAACCTAGAAGAAGACTTCAGCTAGTGAAAAATGCTGCTGCGTGTCCAGACAGTCTTTGACAATTGTATTCACTCTCTGTACAATTCAAGGTCCTGCTTATAACCAGGGGTCATTTTGTAGAAAAAGAGCTAGGGGAACTCATTAGCATAACTCATTAGCATATGCCACACCCCCTGACATCAGGGGCCCGGCGGTGGACCTGCAAGGCCAGCAGGAGTGCGAGGAAGCCCTGCCAAGGCCCTCCCTGGCCCCAGGCAGGCAGGGGTGGGGAGAGGCGAGGAGGAAGCAACTTACCCTCCCTCTTCTGCCTCCTCCTGGCTGAATGAGGGCTGGAAGCGGGGCGGCCGGAAGCAGGGGGCGGGGCTTCGTCATGTGCCCCGCCCCCTGCACCTCACCCGGGGGAACTGCGTTCCCCCGCGTTCCCCCCCAAAATGACCTCTGCTTATAACCTTAAAAACCCTTCACGGAGATTGCCTCTTTCGTGCGCTCCCTCACCAACAAAAAACCTTCCTCCTGGGTGCTGCTTGTGAACCACTATTACGTGAAGTCGGTATGATCTTGGAGAGGAGCGGGACCTTTATGCTGGTAGCCTTAAAACTGTGGCTGCCTAAAAGAGGTTTGCCAAAATCATTGTTTAAGAACATTGCGTAAAACTGTCCCTTTGAAAAAAAGAGGAAAAAGCATTGAGTGGCTGATGGCGAAGGAAATGAATTAATGAAGATGTGTGGATTTGTTTGCCGTATGTGTTGCTTTATGGGTTTTATGATATAGTATAGATTTGTTGAGTAGGACAAGTCACCTTGAATATAGATTGCTGTTATTCATAAGTAACAGGTGGGGAACTGATGCTAGAAGGCTGTAGCTTCTCCCTGAGGTAAAATTTTGTACAACTCAGGAACCAACATGATAAGTCACAGGTTGGTCAGCACTTCAAGTTATTGAACATGTTTAAAAAGTATGAATTCCATCACTGTGTATTCAAAAAGGTTAGGTTGTAGAAAAACATGCATTTATTGCGATATGTATAATCTGATATAGCCTCAGGTGTCTGGGCTGCAACCAATGTTCCCGCTAAGCTGTGGAGTCTTGTGAGCAAAAATTCTACTTTGTGAGCCACTGGCATTAAAGTTGTGAGCGAGCAATTTGGCTACTGCATAAATTAGTTTGCTCTGGAGCCCTCCTTCCTGAGCTAAGACACAAATGTGTGAGCCAGAGGCTAAAAAACTGTGAGCTAGCTCACAATAACTCGGTTTAGAGGGAGCACTGGCTGCAACATGATCTACATATTTGCAATATTGGACATGCAACTTAGTTATGCAGGTTGCAAAGTGCATTGTGGAAAAACTTCTACTTCTGTCTACTTCAAAGAATAGCTTTAAATACTGGAAAGGTGGACCCTTATTGTCAGAAATCGGGACCTCTTGGGGCAGTCACCTGAGATGTAGATATAGTAAAACAATGAGCAAAATCGGGGCAAACCGTAACCAATCCTTCTGTCTGCTCCAAAACTCTAGAAGGAGATCTGTTTTGGGAACGCGGAAGGGCAGGACCTATCTGACTTGAAAGCATATTAGAAATGATGAGATATTTACTGGCAAGACCAGGAACAAGCCTCAAAAGGTTTCAACTGCTTATCATCAGGAAAGAGATTAGTCTTTCAAAGATGCTTATACTCTAAAGAAAGGTCGTAGATATCCTCTAAAGTTGTGACTATGGATCTGAAATCCAGATTGCAGAGATGTCAATAAGAGAAAGAGAAAGACGGCTTTGACCTGAAAGAAACATGAAAGAGTCGTTCTCACTTTGAGTTCTGTTGGTGCCAAACAAAAGTAACTCAGACTTCCTACTATTTACTCCAGGGAGCCGAAAATCTTCATCCTATACTTCTAAATGACTCCAGCAGCTGTTTGGAAATTTGTTTTCCATTCTAGCTGTCATTCACTCCTGTACTCATCTCAATTACGTTCCATTCAGGCACCTGAGAACACTGCATAATCTTACTGCTGATACCTAGACAAAACAACGTGCATTTGGTAGACTGATAGGCACATGGGCATCTTGTCAAAAACAGAGCAATCTCTCTTCGTTTTCACATCTCAACTAGACTCCGGATAAAGAGCTGTAATGCAGGGATTCTCAGGCTACTACTAAGTGAGAGTCCCCTTTGGATATCTGTACAGTATGTTCATCTCCCAGGGCACATCCACACTCTCATTAGCGTTAAAAATGTTAGTCTTCCATGTGCCAAAAGGAAAATGCCTTTCAGCCATAGAAAACGCACTTCGTTCCACAATAGAGTTCTCTGTATGCTTCGGGCTGTTTTACGAAAGAGTGGAATTCCAAATAACTGAGCTCAAGGGAAGTGAAATTTGCTGGGATAAAGGCAGCTATTTGTGGATTGTTTAGCTCATGTTTATAGAAGTCCCTCTCATAGTAACTGACTCACTGCTGCTATTTTCTCGCAACAGTACAGGAACCTCAGGTGCTCCCAGTGGCTGATGATATACCTTGAACAAAGAGGCTGATCTCATTTCCATCCTTTTGGAACCAGCAGTTATGATGTGGAACTTTGGCACAGCAGGGTGTCTTGTCCTAGCTGCACTTGCTCATACCTTACCCTCCCCCCCTTGCCACTCTATTCTTAGCCAAAAATTCCACATTTTGCAAAAGTTCTGGTATTGCAAATGCGGTCTCAAAGTCAATTGCTATTAATTATGGGCACAAAACAAACTCTGTGGTATCGGTTTAATAGATGTCAGATTTGCCTGCCTTTCTAAACCGTTCTCAAATCTAATGGATTCGTCTTTATTGGGTAACTTGGAACAGCTTGGATCATTTTAGGAAACGAAATGAAGATCTTTGGGCTCCAGGGGCTTCTGACACTCTTGATTTCGTGCAACAGGACATTGCAGCTCTATCACAAATTAATCTCGTCTGAATAATCCAAAACCATACTAATATCCCTGTAGGATTCTGGCTTGCAGCCACTAAAAAGTGTATGTATTAAAAGCACAGAATGTGGGCCCAGTGCTGCAAACTTTTTGTCTTGTGCAAATAGTCTCACTGATATTGTCAAAGAATTCCCAGCCCTTTGAATCCTTTTGGTCTTCATTTTTATTCTCCCTGCAGTTTGGTCAGTGGATAACCCATATTTCTTTTTGCTTCCCTTGGAATAATATAGTTTTGATTTGATTTGCATGAAGCAAGGGACTTCTCTCTGTTTGGTGTAGTGGTTAAGTGTGCGGGCTCTAATCTGGGAGAACCGGGTTTGATTCCCCACTCCTCCACTTGCACCTGCTGATGTGACCTTGGGTCAGTCACAAGCTCTGGCACAGCTGTTCCTGAAAGAGCAGTTTGTGTCAGAGTTCTCTCAGCCCCACCCACCTCACAGGGTGTCTGTTGTGGGGAGGGGAAGGGAAAGGAGTCTGTAAGCCGCTCTGAGACTCCAAGTGAAGGGCAGGGTATAAATCCAATCTCCTCTTCTTCTTTTACCTCACAGGGTGTCTGTTGTGGGGGAGGGGAAGGGAAAGGAGTTTGTAAGCCGCTCTGAGACTCCAAGTGAAGGGCGGGGTATAAATCCAATCTCCTCCTCCTTCTCCTTCTTCTTCTCCTTCTCCTTCTCCTTCTTCGTGTTTATCCATATCCAACCATGTTTTATCGAGAAAGATTCTTTTCTGTCAGATCTGTTCTTTTAATTACTTCTGAGATATGGGGTTGAGATCCTGGGGAGAAAGTGCTTGGAGTGGTATTTCCCAAACTTCTGATAGCTGA
>NW_015167556.1:681601-694538 GCF_001447785.1 Gekko japonicus
AATGTTACGTGAGTGGAGGGGTACACGTGCCTCCTCTGTGGCCTCTTAAGTGTATGAATTTTGTCTCTGTGAGTAAACCAGATGTTATTAACTGCATGAGCTTGCCATGGGAACCTGCAGCTATACTGTAACCACTAGTTCATGGTGGCAATTTGTGAGTAAACGTGCAGTAGGTCCCAATTTCCTTATGGTCCAACTCTCACAGCCATAAGGACCATAAGAAAGGCTGAGTGCCGAAGAACAGATGCTTTTGAATTATGATGCTGGAGAAGACTCTTGAGAGTCCCCTGGACTGCAAGGAGATCAAATCAGTCAATCCTAAAAGAAATCCACTCTGACTGTTCCCTGGAAGGCCAGATAATGAAACTGAAGCTCAAATACTTTGGCCACCAAATGAGAAGGGAGCACTCACTGGAGAAGACCCTGATGCTGGGAAAGACTGAAGGTCAAAGAAGAAGGGGATGGCAAAGGATGAGATGGTTGGACAGTGTTATCGAGGCAACTGACATGAAATTAAGCAAACTCCGGAGGACAGCAGAAGACAGGAGGGCCTGGTGTGATCTGGTCCATGGGGTCGCAAAGAGTCGGACTCGACTGTGCGACTGAACAACAACAACAACAGGGCCCAATTTGGATCAAGAGCACTGCATGGAAGAAGAGGAATTCCTGCCTTCTCCCCTGTGTGGTTTTGGCGGCTGAGACAACATGGGATTCCACCAGGGAGGGTTTTTGCTTTGTGAGGAACCCAGCATTCAGTGCATTTACTGGCTCCCAGTGGAGCAAATAATGTTCCCCCCCTGCAGCCCTTGGCCTTTTTGACCTACCAAAAACAGCACAGGAGAGAATTCATTCTTGTCCTATATAGGGTTTCTCATCCAGATTAGGCCTGCAGCAACAGTATAGCTGCAAGTCCCCAGGGCAAACTCATGCAGTTCGTAACAACTAGTTGGATTCTGGGTATTTTGGTTCCTCGTCTGTTATTTAAATAATGATGTTGCTCACAGAGTTGTGAGGGCAAATGCAATGAAGACTGTAAAAGAATGTACAAATTGAAAATGCTATATACATTCTGACAGGCATTAACAAACTTTTCTCAATGGCCATAGATCTCTCTAAAAGCAGGCAGTGAATGAAAGGGGAGAGGTGGTTCCTCAGTTTGTCCCTCCAGGATATCCAGAACTGATGACTGCCTAGTACTAGATAGTCTTGATCATAGGTCTGATATTATCTGGCTGTTTCAATTAGCAGCAAATCTGAGTTTGTCACCAACTTTATACTCAAACCGAGAGTTGTAGGCAGCCTGATTTCTTAGTCAGTGTACATGCATGTATGCCATGGATATTTGCTAGGGTTGACTGGTCCCCTCCTCACTCCAGTGGGGGGATTTGGGGGTGTTCTGGGGGTGAGCGGGGTCGCCTCCAAGCCCAACCGCCTGCCTGGCCACCCCCTCCCTCCCCTCCTGCTACATTTAAAGGGCTTCAGCGGGGACCACGTGGCCTGCCGATCAGCTGGAGGGCCCTTTAAATCTAGCGGGAGGGAGGGAAGGGGGCGGTCGTGGGCCACATGCTCGGCCCGCCAAAAGTTTTTTTGCGAGCTGAACGTGCAGCCCATGACCACCCCTCTCCCTTCTTCTTGCTAGATTTAAAGGGCCCTCCAGCTTAACAGTGGGCCATGGGGTCCCCGCCCGATGAGCTGAAACTCTTTAAATCAGACAGGAGGGGAGGGAGAGGGGTGGCCAGGTGAGTGTTCATGCTTGGGGGTAGGGCCTGGGGGCAGGGCTTCCCCCATCAGCCAGCTGGCCGGGAACGATTTGGAGCGGTGGCTCAAGTGGTTAAGACGCTGAACTGCAGGCTGTGGAAGGTCAGTAGTTCAGCAGTTCGAGACCCGAGTGTGCCGCATGACGGAGTGAGCTCCCGTCTCTAGTTCCAGCTCCTGCCAACAGAGCAGTTCGAAAGCAAGAAATTGCAAGTAGATAAATAGGTACCACTTTGGTGGGAAGGTAACAGCATTCCGTGCGCCTTGGTGTTTAGTCATGCCGGCCACATGACCACGGAAACGTCTTTGGACAGCGCTGGCTCTTCGGCTTTGAAACGGAGATGAGCACCGCAACCCTAGAGTCGGACTCAACTGGCTTTCGAGCAAGGGAACCTTTACCTTTAAAGCAGGGGACTCTCCGACCAGATGTGGGGGCTGGCAACCCTAATATTTGCAAGTCTTTTTTCCTTTGCTCCTACAACGTACATTATTAGAGGTACACCTAATGTGCAAAGTGATCTTCTGGATCTTAAAGTAAGCTAGCATAGCCATGGGGGAAATCATTTACTCCTTTAGATATTCTCTTCTATTAACCCCTATTCTCCCTTTCAGAACTACTTTGGAAGTATTAGGAAAACAAAAACACGCCCCCAATAATGAATTTCCATATGGATTCACCTTCTAAAGTGATTATCTTCATCCTTTTTTATTTTTTTTTATTTTTTTTATTTTATATTTAAATTTATACCCCGCCCTACCCCGAAGGCTCAGGGCGGCTTACAGGGCACAAGTGCCAGGTTTAAAACAATATCATATGATTTAAAATCAATAAATTACAATAAAATAAACAATTTACAACAAATAATAACAAATTTCAACCAAGAAAAGAGAGATCTTATCTGACATAGCGCGGCGTTTAGCATTACGTTCCACCCTTAGGGGCCAGGCAATCCGATGTTAATTCGATGTAATTCGCTTAGGGCTGAGCAGTGGCGGCGGCTCCTATCCAAAGGCCTGGCGGAAGAGCTCCGTCTTGCAGGCCCTGCGGAACTGAGAAAGGTCCCGCAGGGCCCGGATCTCTTCCGGGAGCTCCTTCCACCAGGTAGGAGCCGCCACCGAGAACGCCCCAGCCCTAGTCGCAGCAAGTTTAGCTTCTTTCGGGCCTGGAATCTCCAGGAGATGTTGCCCTCCCGACCGAAGTGCCCTTTTTAAAAAGTCCTCAGAAGGGACAGCCCTTGTCCCAAAGCACAGAAGCAATTTTTCTTTTCACTGAGTCCTGTGACTCAAATCTAAAAGCTTTTGCTCTCCAAGGAACTTTGTAAATGTTTACTTACTGCTTGAATCCTGATAGACAGCTTGTTAAAAAAAATCAGTTGGACTGCTGCTTTTGAATGTTGCGCTGCTTTATATTTGAAGGTTGGGGGGCACTGGCTAATGTAGAGGCCTGCTACATTTTGACATAGTGAACTTTTTTGTTTTTTGGGGGGCATTCAGGTTCAACTTTGTGGTCTTTGCAGCTCCAATATGGCTTTAGTGCAGGCACAGAAGAAGCTTACATGGAGCTCTAGCCAAAGATCTGCTCGGCCCCCCTTCCATAAAGAAGAATTTTGCCTCTTTGTACATGCTTTGAGGAGAAGACCGAACACCATCTTTTTCCAGTTCTCTTCTGACTGATGCATTGTTAGCAAACCCATTTTGGTTACCTGAGATCTGCCACAGTGACTTTTCCCTATCATACAGCAGCAAACTTCTGATTACTGATGGAAATAACTTTTGCTTTCAGTTTTTGGGAAAGGCCCATAATGCTAAGACCTTGTTCGTGTGGTTAAGTGTCATTGACCAGAGTATGGGCTCCTCCTCATCTAGGGCTGCCACGTGGGGGCGGGTGGCAGGTAAAACCCCGCTTCTGAGGCCCGATTCCTGCCGCCGCGGAATCGGGCCCCAGGGGGACCTCCGCCCCCGAACCACGTCAATCACGTTGGGGGCGTGGCCCCGATCGTTGGAGGGAAAACTCTATGGTTTTCCCTTCGACGATCGGGGCCATGCCTTCAGCGTGATCAACGTCGTGCGTCACTTCTGGTGACGTGCTGGCGGTGCGCGCAAAAACACATTAACAGACGGCTCCCGGAGCCCGGCGAGGCTCCCCCGCCGGTAAGAAAAGTTGACTTGGCAACCCTATCCTCATCAGGCAAAGAGGCTGAAGGCTCAGAGGAGGCGGCTGCTGGGCAGCTTACACCAATATAGAAGGAGGCAATTGAGGCACCTCCAGGAGTCCCAAGTGCGCTCACCCTGGCATACAGCCCTGTCGTCTGATTTGGATTTGGAATGATCACCCAAGAGCCTGCTGCTCAACCAGAGATTTTTATCCATTTCTGGCCTCTCAAAGTCCTGAACCACCTCACCCAGGCCTGTAGCTACAGTGGGGCTTTTGGGGGCTCTGCCCCCTTCCTTAAAGGCATAGCCCCACAATAATTTCTCCCGTAAATGCATTTTTCAATCATTTAAACACTTTTTAAAAGGTGTGTGCTCCTTTAAGCAGAATGGGCTGCGTGCTTGTTATCAGAATTGTTGCTTAGGGTGGCAGAAGTGATTAACTTGCAGCAGCTGAGAACTTCCTATTGTCACACGCTGTGTCTAAGATTTGCAGAAGCCTTTCTGCTTTGATTTTAAAACAGTAGCTGAGTCATAATCCTCTGAATTCTGGGTTTTCTTTCTGCACTGAGAACTTCAGCCCCACCAGAAGAAAAAACTGCCCCACAAGTCACAAAATCCTGGCTACGGGCCTGATATGTCTTGGTATGGATGACATCTGCCAGGTGTGCCAGAAAACTGTTCCCACTCAGACATCACCCGGCCACCAGGGTTTTTTTTACACAGTAAGCTTGTACTGTGACTGAACCCTAAACATTCTGCCAAAGATGGTTTCAATGTTGACCTAATGCAAGATGCCATCCTCGGTATCTCCATGGGTTGCATTTTCTGTCTCTTCGTGGTATCAACTGTAGCTCATGTTGTGAACGCCCAAAGCACATTCAGTAAGAGCTGCGGCTGCTTCCATCACCTTAATTAGTCTGCTTCAACAGATTGGGCTTTTAATTTGCCAGTTATTAATCTCTACAAGGAAGAACATGGCAACAGAGTTACCAAAATTATGCAGACTGTTTCATACAAGATAATGATAGTAGGATTAAGACTATACTTTTTGACAGGAGGGAGAGCTTGTGGTGATATTTGTAAGTCTGTAGGGTACAACACAGAGGGTGTGTTCAGATGGCGTGCTGAGAGCGGTAAACTGGTCTGGTTCTGACGCGATTAATTTTGGTCTGGATAATCGCGATCACACTTACCTCCCTTCTCCTGCCCTACGTCGCTCCTCGGCGTCTACACTACCGACACGTGGGAGTGCGTGTTGGCGGTTTTAAAATTTCCCCCCTCAGTTTGCGCATGTGCATAGCCACTCATCCGTAGAATGGGGGGAAACTATCATGGCGCATGCGCAGAACCACCAGGGCGAATCAATCCAACCCTTCCAACAAAAGATTTCCCTTTAAACGTTTGACCTGAAAATGGCCTCCGTGAGATCCCGAACTCATCTAAACTCTAAAACAAGTGACCGTTTAAATGTTGGTTTTCTAAACATGATACCGGAGCTCCGCCTATGCGCACACTGCCGATGCATTAAAAATGGTGGGTGAAAAGCGGAAGCCTTGGGCAGCTTTCGAGCGGGGAGGGGGTTTAAACCGGAAGTGGCTTGACACTGGAGGGGCAATCACACAGGGGGGAAATACGGCTTTAAATGGGAGAGCTGAGAAAACACCACTTTGGGACCTGGTAACAAAATACTCTGGGTTAAAGGGGTTTTGAGCCGGAAGCCAACGGCTGGGGACAGGAGGCAGATGTTGACTGTGTGATTGTGCAGATAAAATCCTTTGCTGAACTGTCACGGCACCAGATCAAACAGCACGTCTGAACGCACCCAGAGGACGTTTGTGCAATAATCCCTCGGACCGTTTTGGCTTGGCGCTATTTCCACTGTTACAAATAGATAAGCTGTTTGCATGCTGAGGTAAAATAGTAATAAAGAATATTCACTAGCAAATGCCATAAGTTTTCTAATCATTTCGGACATTTATTTATTGTCTTTACTACGCCTTTTTTCTTTTTAAATCGTGCCTCAATTCTCGTTTTGCTTTTTGCCTATAAATTTGATGAGGAGGATTGGCGTTTCATCATGCAGCTGTGATGTAGAACTTGGCCACGTGCCCCGCTTTCTCCCTGTGTGAAATGTAATTTCTTGAAATCAACATGACCAACAGGGGGGAAAAATCTCAATGGTGTTTCCGATAAATAGAAAAAATGATTGGGGGTTGTGGGATTTTTTCTTCTCCTTGCTTATAATAAGCAGATTAGCTGTGTTTAATAGTACGAAATTGTCACTTATCAGTTCGTCAGGGAGTTCTCTACTGCAAAATGACATATTCCAAGCAGAGTTGTTTGACAGGGGGCAGGTTCCTAACAAGAGAAGAAGTTGGGGTAAAGGGAATTATTTGACACTTATATTTTGAAATATAACTAAGTGTGATTTATCTTCCTTTGCCCGTGTCTGCTACCAATTTTCAATTTATATTAATAGCTTTGGAAATGACAGCTTTTACTGTCATATACATTGGCTCATTATTAACACTATGCCTTACTAGACAGGACAATTTTTCTGTTGTTATTATTACTACTAGCAACACACACATTTATATTAAATATATGTCAGCCATCTTGTCTGATCATCTTTGGTTTGTTCCACTAGTTAATTTGCGCATAATAATCTTCGGAGGTTCAGTTCTTTCAACATCGAAGCCCAACAAGGAGAAACAAATTAACGCTCCACCAAGAAGGCTTTTAGAACAAAAGAAGAAAGTTTCATCTTGTATAACTGGAAGCGTGTTTGCATTCCTGGTTTTGTGAAAATTATGTGTTTGGCGGGCTCTTGGTGGATTTCTTCTCTCTATCAAAAATTTTTTTTTGTGGCAATGGTATTTTAATTGTTCCTGTAATCAAGTTGGCTGAAGAAAAGGGGTTCTCCTCAAATTTACCACATCCGTTCTAGCCAAGTATAACATGAGTGTGATTTATGTGAAGAAAACAGTCTTGGATCTTATTCAATCACATCATCAGTTTTAATCTGGCTGCCTAATCAGTAGCAGGCAAGAAGGTTGCTGTGGGTCCCCGTCCCCCCTCCCCCCGATGACTTTGTTTCCAGATGGTTTGGCATGTTCCCCAGTATGACGACAATATCTTTCCATTTCTCATCACTTTTGTAGCAAAAGCATCTTTCTTACTTTTGTAGAAAAGTGTTTCAAAGAAAGGGGTTTGGGGAGCCAAGACCTGTCTTCAGGCTTTCATTGGTATCTTAGGAACCGTCTCAAATACGCAGGCTAAAAAGCAAGGCCTTGTGTCAACTTATGTTTTATGCAAAACCGTCTGCCCAATTCATGAAAAGTTCTGCAGAGTTCATAAGGAAGGTGACATGGCTTCCTGTGTACAATGGGATATTAATGCTTTTTTTTGGGGGGGGAGGGGGTGCCAAGATGGTTTACATTGTACTATATGGCTCATTTACATATTTAATTATTTTTTAGAATTTGAGCTCACCACATAGCTTCAGAGGTGGCTAGCACACAAAAATGCCATAAAAGGAATTCAGTAAAATTAATACAGCTATTCAGAAATAGAGTGCAATAACAATAAACACCACCACCACCACTACTACTAAAAAGTAAAGGTAAAGGTTCCCTTGCTCGAAAGCCAGTCGAGTCCGACTCTAGGGGTGTGGAGCTCATCTCCGTTTCAAAGCCGAAGAGCCAGCGCTGTCCGAAGACGTTTCCGTGGTCATGTGGCCAGCATGACTAAACACCAAGGCGCACGGAACGCTGTTACCTTCCCACCGAAGTGGTACCTATTTATCTACTTGCAATTTCTTGCTTTCGAACTGCTAGGTTGGCAGGAGCTGGAACCAGAGACGGGAGCTCACTCCATCATGCGGTCTTGAACTGCTGAACTGCCGACTTTCCACAGCCTGCAGTTCAGCGTCTTAACCACTTGAGCCACCGCAGCTCCTACTACTACTCTCAGCTGGCCTCTGGGACTTAACAATTACTATCACAGTGGTAGCTACTACTATGACTAAGCAATAAACACATGAAACTGCCTTATAATGAATCAGACCCTTGGTCCATCAAGGACAGTATTGTCTATTTACTCAGACTAGCAGGGTCTCTCCAGGGTATCACAAAGAGTTCCTGCACATCACTTACTACCTGATCCTGGAGATGCCTATAAATGCTGGAGAGTCAGCCTGGGGCCTTCTGCATACCAAGCAGATGGTCTACCTCTGAGCTACGACTCCTCCCGTTGCTCCTATAGTCAGTCTCAGTCTCTTCCCCCACTCCCCCCCATAATCAACATATCTAATTTTTTTAAAATGACCCCCATCATGAATAGAACAAACAGATCTTTCCACAAATCTGAAGAAGCCCGAGATTTGCAGGAAATTCTGAAACCTTAAAAAAAAAAACACAACCCTAACCCTGAAATACTAGAAGTAGTGTCTGTAGCTTTAGAAAGTAAATGCCCTCTGCAGTGGCCATTGTGGCTGTTGCTAGGCAACTACAAAACTGTTGCCAGCTTTCAAGCTTTGGGGTTCTATCAGTAAAAGGCGGTGGGAGGGTGCAGGGCACTTTCCAGGGCTGTTTTGGCATTTGCGGGGGAACTCGTCAAGGCCAGCTCTGGCAGCAACAACTGTCAAACTTGCTACCACATGACTTGCACGACATACCCAGGCCCAGCTGGTTGCTACTGTTCAGTGGCAGCGACGAAAAGGCAGTGCGTTACAGTGGTTAGAGTTTCAGGTTAGGATCTGGGAGATCCAGGTCTGAATCCTCATGTGGAAGCTCACAGATGACTTCGGGCTAGTCATTAGCTTAACCTACCTCAGAGGACGGTTGTGAGGATAAAATGTAGGAGGGGAGAATGGTGTACACTTTGGTCCCCATTGAGGAGGAAGATGGGATATAAATGAAGTAAATAAGTATAGCTTATAAATGGTATTTATGAAGAAGAAGAGATAGGATTTATACCCCCGCCCTTCACCACCCAAAGGTGTCTCAGAGCAGCTTACAAACTCCTTTCCCTTCCCCTTCCCACAACAGACACCCTGTGAGGTAGTAGGTGGGGCTGAGAGAGCTCTTGACAGAAACTGCTCTTTTTCAAGAACAGCTCTTATCAGAGCTATGGCTTGCCCAAGGTCATCCAGAAGGTGCAAGTGGAGGAGTGGGGAATCAAACCCGGTTCTCCCAGATTATAGTCCGCGCACTTAACCACTACACCAAACTGGCTCTCTATTTATGGGAAGCAGAAAAGGAAGCAGGGAAAAATGAGGACATGAGGACTTTCAGGGAAGAGAAAATAAGATGCCCCCCTTTCCACAAATCCATGTGGTAATAATAATAATAATAATAATAATAATAAACAAGATGGGGAAGTATTAATAGCATTTCAGTGTATCCATGAAAATTAGATAGATTTTCTAATTGCCAACTGGTGTACAGTGGTCTCCATCAATCTCCAAAACCAGTAGAGTGTGGTCTGTCAAACCTATTTAGGAAAGCAGTTCCATAACAAAGACACCATTATTGAAGAGGCTCAGGCTGTTTATTTCGGTGTATGTTAAAACCTAATCTGTTCCTTTATATTAACAGTGGGCTAGTTCACGCATTTGTAGGGTAATATTGCTTCTGATTTCAAGTGGAAGCTTTGGAATTTCACTTGGTAGAGTCAATCAAAGGTTTCCTTTTCAAAGAAAAGACTAAAATTGTCTACCAACACATTCTGCTGCTATCAGAGCACAAATATGAATATAATGTTGGTCCTCAGATGGTGGGTCAGAACCTGAATTGGGTTTGTGGCATGACCCAAGTTGGGTTCCAGCAGTTGCAGAACCATTTTTTTTAAAAAACAACAACACGGAGGGTTCTTTTAAAAAGAGAGACAGAGAGAACGAGGGTGACCTGACACAAAAGAGGACTTTTGGGGGGTATCTTTGCTAGCTGCATAGAAAAGAGAATTTCAGCTCATTCAGCATTCACCCTGGATGATAAACTCTGTCCACAAAAATTCCCTCTTCTGTGCAACTTTTAAAAGTACAGGAGTCCTGTCCCTGCAGAGCAGAAGCTCTGTCACTGATCATTCCCTCGTGAGCTGTATTGGTATTGTCATCTGATCACCTTTCATACAGGAAGCAGGAAGTGGATGTGTATGGTTAAAAAATAAAGTGGATTCCATACTGTAGGTTGTGAAAGGAGGCCCTAGGTTTTTAAAGGCTGCATGAATATTAAGGCTTCACTTTGGTAGTACTTAACCAAAGCATTGGTTGAAACCATACCATATCTTAGCAACAACTCTGTAAATAGAATCATGTTACTAAAATACATATGGGCTTGGATCCTTCTAACAGCAGAAGGCAGCCAGTGTTCTCTCTAAGCTGAGTTAGTGTGAGCTAGCTCACAGTTTTTAGCTTCCAGCTCGTAGATTTTTGTCTTAGCTCAGGAAAGATGGCTCCAGAGCAAATTAGTTTATTCAGTAGCCAAATGGCTCGCTCACAACTTCAATGCCAGTAGCTCACAAAGTAGGATTTCTGCTCACAAGACTCCACAGCTTAGAGGGAGCATTGGAAGGCACTGGTGGTAGTTGGTCTTCCCAACGTGCCCCCTGCCCCCGGTACTGTGCTAATGGAGGAGGCAGAAATGGTGATTTTGTACCCTGTGTACTGTAGTCTCCCAACCTGCATGGTTATTATTCTACCATGCAGGTTCTATAACCCCAGGAAATTAACGCCCTAAGAAGTATGTGTTCATCATCGATCTTCTGTGCAGTCCCATATGGGGGACTGCACATGAGTAGGCCTGCCATTGGATAGGTCTTTACAGCTAAAAGCCTCCAGGGGGTGCTGTGTGCCAGAGTCAGAAGCTTGGTCCCACTCTAGCTACAGTTGAGAGGATTTCCTCAGAGTTGTTGAAGCTACGTCGGCCGCTGAGTCCCTTTCATGGCTCAGGATGCCCGTTTCAAGAAGTGCTCCCAGTGTGGAGCAAAGATGACCCAAACTAATGAACACGACCTTTGTTCTGTCTCAGTGAAGGGCATAGTATCTCCACATGTAAGGCCTGCCAACGCTTCACTCTTAAAGCTCAGGGGGCTAGAGCGTCAAAGCTTAGGGCAGCATTGTGGGAGAGAGCCCTTAAAGCCTCGGAGCCCTCGTCCAAATCAGCTCTGACGAAAGCTCCCAATTCTGTGTCTACAATTACAAATCTACGCATTTGGCTCCACTTCCCGGATCCATGTCTCAGCTGATACCATTTATGAAGTTCTGTTTGTGCAAAATCTTGTGCAACATCTAGGATTTTTTAAAACGATATATTATAGTGCCTGGAAGTTGGTTGCATGATGTCTTGTGTGAGCAGAAATGGAAGTGGGGAGACAATTAAGTTTGCCTTAGTGGAAGCAGCTACTGCAGTCTATTCATTTCACTAGGGATCTGGCGTAAGCAGAAATTGTGTACTGGAGCCGGTGTGTTGTCTTTGCCCCAGCTTGGTCTGAGCTTGACAGTCTCTGAGCAGAGGGCCTTACTAATCAGTAATGATAATGGCAAGTGGCAACTATAGTAGTGACAGACTGTAGTAATGACAACTGTTGTCTTCTCCATTGCTGCCACTAGATGGGTCTTGTTGTGCCAGAGAACACGGGCTGCTCTAAATAACACAGAAGCCTGCTTACAGATGAGCCACTGGAATCACACCTTCACATGGGAACCAGGCAATAAAATCCTCCTGAAAAGAGGAACCCCCATTTATGGTGATAAAGGGAAGAACAGGGAATGATTTGCCACATCGTCAGGAAAAGACAATATCCTGGCCTGGAGCCTGATAACCCAGTAGCGCATGGCATGGTCCGATTAGTTAAAGGCTTCTGTGGTAGGGAGGAGGTATCTCAGCCCCCCCCCCCCAGTGTACAGCCCCTAGGGAGGAAAGAGTTAAATGTTCAGCTCACTCAAGGTAAAGCGGCCAAGTCCAGAGGCATGGGGAGGAATAGAGAACAGTCTGCCCAAATGTCAAGACCGTCCTTTTTTAAAAAATTGTTCTTTCTAGCTTGTGTCAGTTTTTCTGAGAGGAATGCCAAGGTAACCCAGTAAGTTGGTGTAACTTAGGCAGGATGCTTTTTAACCTTTTCTTTTCCTAGTTCTCTGTATCACCTGTACTCTGTTCTACTGTGTATATGCAGGTCCCCAACCTCTGTGCTATTATTTATTTATCGATAACATTTTTATGCTGAATTTCCACCCAATCAGGGTCCACAAGGCAGTGAATATAAAAACTTAAATACGGTTAAAATTATAAAATTCAGTTAAAAACACATAAACAAACAACACTAGAAGGAGGGTGAATAACTGTCTTTGGGGCTATGCCAGACAAAATGAGAAAGTTTTCAGCTGCTGGCAAAAGACACCGACAGAGGGAGACGAATGATTCTCCCTGGAGAAGGAGATCCAAAGTTTTGGTGTCACAGCCCTTTCTTGGGTTGCCACTGTGGCGCCCTCGCTATTGGGGGGGGGGACTGTTTCTCCTTTAAAACCACTCTGAGACGTGCTTGCTTATAGGGGAAACAGTTTTACCTTTAATTCACACTTTGTGTGTGTGTGTGTGTGTGTGTGTGTGTAGGGTAGTTATATATGGTAGTTATCTGCTGCCACCAGGAATTAAAAATTCCAAATCTCTCTCCTTTGGTAGTGTGACCCAGGGTCTGGGCACTTCAGGGGACTATGTGGCCCTGAGGAAGTACTGTACTGAATTCTGGTTTAAACAAAATTTAATTTATTGAATGAAGAATAAAAAAGGTTTCTGGTTAACTTGAACTGTTTCTGGGAAAAGGAACTTGTAAAATATAACTAGCAAGCTTGGTGTCACACACAGTTCCACCAAAATTCCACTCTGACAAAATTCCGTATCTCTCTCTCTCTCTCTCTCTCTATCCCTCTTATAACTGTCAAAAGGAGATTGGAAAGACCTCTGCCTGAGATCTGCTACCAGTCTGAATGGAAAATAGTGAGTTTGATGGACCTGATTCAGTAGGAGGCAGC
>NW_015167556.1:694890-700228 GCF_001447785.1 Gekko japonicus
TCTCTCTCTCTCTCTCTCTCTCTCTCTCTCTCTCTCTCTCTCTCTCATATATGTAGCCAAACTGGTTAAGCTCTTAGTCTTAGGCACACAAGATAAAACGTTTGTCTAACCACACAGTTTAGATACAACTTGTTTCTTTGCCATTTAGACACTCTCACAGAACTTTTCGAGTTCCACAGACTCTCTTTCAGTGTTCCCTCTAAGCTGAGTCAGTGTGAGCCAGCTCACAGTTTTTTTAGCCTCCGGCTCACATATTTTTGTCTTAGCTCAGGAAGGAGGGCTCCAGAGCAAACTAATTTATGCAGTAGCCAAATCACTTGCTCACAACTTTAGTGCCAGTAGCTCACAAAATAGAATTTTTGCTCACAAGACTCCACAGCTTAGAGGGAACATTGCTCTCTTTAAAGCTTTTCCACACTTCAGTCTCCAAAGACACACACACAGAACTCTGTCATAAAAAACACACACACAGATTCCCCACAGAACATCACCTCCCACACGCTCAGTCTTCAGCCAATCACAGCACACATATCCCCCCTATTGTCCTCCTTGCATTACTGCAGTCAAACTAACATTTAAAGGAACACACACATCAAAACAAGGAATCATTACAGCCACCCATCTAGCCTCAGATAGCAGGGGCAATCAAAGCAGGGCCTCTGAAGATGACTGGAGTGGGTAGGTTCACATGGGAGAAGGTGGTCCTTACGGTACCTTGGTCCTAAGCCATACAGTGCTTTAAAGGTCTATACCAGCACCTTGAATTGCGTCCAGAAGCAAATGGGACACCAGGTTAGGCAGAACAAGACGAGTGATGCAGTCCCTACGACCCATTACAATTAGCACTCTGGCTGCAGCATTCTGTACCAATGGTATTCGTCTGTAGGGAGTTCCATATTTTATATTACTATATTATTATATGCTTCCTGTGTGTAACTCTGTCATATGATAAATAAACCATGTAGGGAGTGTTTATTAGTAATAAAGATCTTTTCTCTTGTAAAGATCTCAGACTGCTGTTAAACCTCATTCAAGATTCAGTTTGCTGTACCACACAGCAATACCAAGCGCCTAGCTGGGCTACAGGGATTAGCTGGGGCTGGGAGGAGAGCGATTAGTTGTTCCATGCACTTGCACACAACTCCCCTCCCCACTTTCAGTGAATCAGACCAATGGGGGAGCTTGCAGGGTGCACTTAGAACATTCTGATTGATCAATGGGAGTCTATGGTAAGGATATAAAAAAGGTGTGCTAGGGATCCCCAGCTGTGGGTTCAAGCCCCCTCATTGACTCCCCAACCTCTTGCTCACTCAGCCTGGAATCTGGGGAGGGCTGAGGAGTTGCAGGATCAGGACAGGTCTTAGTGGATTGGCTCCTGTGGTTTTGCTTCTAGGACTCAGAGAGTGGCAGTAATGGCAGTGGGCATTGACTGCCTACTTTCTCCTCCCATATACGAGGAGAGGCCATTTCATTCGGACGTTTGACTAGGTAGAGAGATCAGTTTTGCAGTATCTGCACCTATATTGTAACGCTGTTAGCTGAGCAAAATCGAACTTGGAAAACTTAGGGGAGGGTTGGTTCTGGTCAACTTGGACTGCAGGGCAGGCTCAATTTGCCTCTTGAACGGCCATCAGGGAGTTTGCTTTGTTTGTTCCTTAAGAATGTTTGCCGACCGCTTTGAGTCATCGTTGAGAATGGGATGAAATTGTAAATGAGCTGTGTTTTGCTTAAGTTGGATCAAATACAAAGGTCATATCTCTTTCAATTTCCTTAGTGGAGGAAGATAGCTCTCTAAGAATTGTACGTTAAGAGAGAATGTGCATGTCAGCTAATTTGTAGAGGGTTTTTTTTTAAACACAATAACCACCCCAGCATGTAACTGCAGTTCAGCTGGAAACTTTACAACTAATAACAGTGGCTGGAAGCCTAGTGACTTCCCTGGTGGATGGAGCTTGTTTCTTAGGGCTTGTTCTGCACAAGATTCCCCTACCCTAGATAGCATGCTGAACTCACTTCATAGGTTTATATGTTCATACAGTAAATCAGGAGATGACAGTGAGCAAGGTGAGAGGCACCAACTCCTGGTAAGGTCTTCTACCGTAGGATGAATGATTAATGGTGTTAATAATCTTTTATGGGTTGGGTCCACAATTCAGTTGAGAAATGCAGTAGCCAGCGGCTGGCCGGCCCAAGGTAATCAGCAGGAGTAGGATAGGTGGCTTGTTGTTCAAGATAAAATAAGCCCCACTTGCTGGACCTCCTGATATCACCTGGTATTTTTGTGTGACAGAGTGTTGGACTGGATGGGCCATTTCCCTGATCCAACATTGGCTTCTCTTCTCTTCTTCTGTCCTTAAGCCTTTAGAGTGGCGGGAAAGGAATGTTGAAACAGTGGTGCTGTAAAGATTGTCTTAGCCTGGGAAACTTTGCAAGTGAAGTCATTTCTCGGTTTGGGCAGGGATGAAATCAAAGCAAATTTCAATGCAGGTCTGAAAATGAATGTTTTTCAAAATATTATACTGGGAGGAGAGTAGTTTTCTAGAAATGATTTTCTGTACATTCTGCCGCAAGAGCGTCTGAGATTGGGCTTAAATATCTGTTACATTCTCTTTCCTGTATCGCTTTTTTGGGGGTAGTTTAATCATTATTTTCAACATACCCTTCATGCTACTTTGCTTTCTTACAGGTTGCGACAGGATTACGACGCAGCATGGATCTCAAAATGACATGCCAGTGATGCAAAGGCTGTGAGTATTTGAAGACCCGCTTTCCAATGCTTTAATTTAAAAGCTGCGATAACACCACTCCAGCTGCAATCAGCCACATTAATGCTCACATTTGTCAATATGGAATTTTAGGCATTGTTCTGGGTTCTTCTCCTCTGGCCGCGTCTCGCAGAGGTGATTTACACAGCAATCGTTTGCGGGGGGGGGGGTGTTAGTGCGGTCGAAGCCCTTTGGAATCAATAGACTTATCCTGAAGCACCTCCACATGGGATTGCACTTGTTTATTTATTTATTATTTATTAATTCAATTTATACCCCGCTCTCCCCACAAGTGGGCTCAGGGCGGCTTACAGTGGTGGCAGCAGTTGCCCATAAAACCATATAAAACAGTACTAAACAAATAAAACCATAAAATCGTAAGGTGCTTATTGGTTATCCTTACAGTGGTGTGCTACAGATGTCTCCGACAGCTGAGTTCCAGCTCAGTGTCGTCTTGAGTCACTCAATGGAATGAGCCAGATGTTAGAGCTGAGGGCCGGGCTCGTTGATGGTAATAGTGGGGAGGGGGGGCGGTTCCTAGTTGAAGGCCTGCTGGAAGAGCTCCGTCTTGCAGTCCCTGCAGAACTGTAAAAGATCCCGCAGGGCCCTGATGTCTTCCGGGAGCTCGTTCCACCAGTAAGGAGCCGCCACTGAAAAGGCCCTGGCCCTTGTCGCAGCAAGCCTGGCATCCTTGGGGCCCGGGAGGGTCAACCGATTCTGTGACCTTGACCACAGTGCTCTCTGGGGTATATGTGGGGAAAGGCGGTCCTTCAGGTATGTCGGCTCTTAGTGCTTCAAGAAAAACTGGAAACTGGGGGGAAAGTGCCTCACGTTTCCAAGCTGCACAGTGCCTTTGAGCTTCATTTGGTGGTCTGGACAATGTCATTCACTGACCCTTTTAGACTTTGATCTGCTCATGAGCTATCGGAAGGTTAAAGTTAAAGTATCTGCTTTAGTACCAGTTAAAGTAACTGCTTTGCATGCAGAAAGTACTAGGTTCAATCCCTAACATCTCCAGGCAAAAGGTAATAGATGATATGGAAGACCTTTACTTGAGATAGCACTGCCAGAGTAGACAATACTGAGTTTGATAGACCAACAGAGCAATCCTGTGCCATGCCTGTGCGTGGTGGCCGACCGCCATGTGACTGTGGCCACGCTAGTCTATTTCCTAAAGGCAGAAGTCTCACAGTGGGCAGCAAAGTCGGTGGGTTTTCATTGTTTTCTGTTCATAACAGGGCTAGCATCTATAGCAACCATGCCACGGTGGTCAGTGGAGGTGTTGTGTGGAGGTGGTGGCACTATGATGGATAGGGCTTCCAAAACCAATGAGAGGCTATGCAGCAAGGGGGTGGAGTCCAGCGTCCATCTCAGGCAGGGGGTGGCCCACAGGAGTTCTGCTCGTTTTCAGGAGCACGCCCCCACCTCCTTAAAGGGACCAACTCCTGTCCGCAGATCCTGGCACCTGATAATGGGGTTTGAGTGGTCCATTGTCAAGGGTACTCCTGCACCACCTCTGCCAGTGGTGGAGCAGGAGAGGGGGCTACCGGGGTGGGCTCAGACATCACCCTCATTTCCCCCAATTCCCTCCTCGGTGGAGAAGAGGTGGTCTTGAACTGGAATGACTGTCATTCCGCTCCGGGCACTGTCATTCCTGTTCCAGAGCAATCAGTACCCAGAGACTGTCATTCCAAATCCATTTTGCATGCATCATTTCTTCCATGTGTAGTGATGTAGTTGTGACTAGGGGTGTGCAAGAAAAAAAAACACAGTATTTTTCGATTTCAGGTATATTAGACCCGAAAAAATATCGGTAAATATTGGATTTCCTGAGTACTGATACCGGTATAGTATTCAGGCTCGGGAAATATTCGCTATTTCCGAATGTATTCAGGTCTGTTTTACCCATGGGGAGGGGAGGGAGAGGAAGGAGGCATGTTTAAATGCCTTGCCTTCCCTCCCTGAAATGTCCAGCCACTTCTACTGGTCAGTTTCACTTCCTGCCAGTCAGCTGTTATGTTTAGGCCATTTAAACCTAACAGCTGACTAGTGGAGGGGAGTGAAACTTACCAGTGGAAGTGGTCCGGTGGCTGGGGAAGGGGAGAGAGAGAGAGAGAGAGAGAGGAGGACCTGATTCTTTTCCCATCGCTGTGCCACCGTGGCTTGTGCTGCCCGTGCACGCACTCAATACTGGGCTTGAGTGCAGCTAGATTGCTGTCAGACCGAAATGCCTTCCAGCCATTAAACTGTTCGGTTCCACTCCCCTAGGCTTAGGAAGTGGAGAGGAGTGAAACTGACCGGTTTAATGGCTGGAAGGAAAGGGAAGGCATGGAAACACGCCTTCTCTCTTTATCTTTCCTTCCCCACCCCCCACAGCAGAGCATATGGGGGAAGGAAGGACAGAGAGAGAAGGCGTGTTTCATTGCCTTCCCTTTCCTTCCCTGGCCACCCCTCATGGAAGGACGGCTGTGGAAGGAAAGAGAGAAGGCATGCTTAAATGCCTTCCGCTTCCTTCCTCAGCCTCCCAGCTGCGGTGCAGGGGGGGGGGGGGGGGGCGGGGGGCAAAAAGAAAA
>NW_015167556.1:700375-751231 GCF_001447785.1 Gekko japonicus
AGCGGTTTCTGTCAAGAGCTCTCTCAGCCCCCCCTACCTCACCGGGTGTCCGTTGTGGGGAGGGGGAGGGAAAGGAGTTTGTAAGCCGCTCTGAGCTACCTTTGGGTAGTGAAGGGCAGGGGATAAATCCAATCTCTTTTTTTTCTCCTTTTACCTCACAGGGTGTCTGTTGTGGGGAGGGGAAGGGAAAGGAGTTTGTAAGCCGCTCTGAGACTCCTTCGGGTAGTGAAGGCCGGGGCATAAATCCAATCTCTTCTTCTTCTCCTCTTCCCTTTTGTTCCCCAGCTGCCTCACATGTGTGTACTACATTATAGTTTAAATTACCTCTGTTTCTTAATGCTCTATTTGGCATTAAGTGACTTATTAGTGGAGCAAGGACAGGCACAGAAGTCATCCTGCTTGTGGATTTTGAGCCTTTGCGAAGTCTAAATTAATGTCTTTCTGAATCTTTGTGAGGATGCTTCTTAGAGGAAAAAGTTAACCCTGTAGAAGTTTGGATTTTTCACTTAGTTTGGAAAGTAATTGGATTGTATGCACATAATCCGTTCTTACCAGTCTGAAGCTTTAGGGACTGGGGAGCTATACATTTAGATAAAGAATGAATAAATAAACAACTTCCTAATTTGTATGCATGAATTAAGTGGCTGACTTATATTTCGGTCCGTTATTCCCTAGTGCTTTTTATTGCACCTCTTACTTAATGTACTCATTGGATCTCTATTTAGTTTAGTACAATCGATATCTTGTAATGAAAAACCCATCGATTCCACCTTTTATTTCAGCTGCAGGTGATAGCTTTCATCAAGTGCTATCAGATAATTCAATCACCGGCCACTGAAAGTTGTGATTTTAATCATTAGAGGAGACTGTTTTGCTTATGGGAAGAGCATTTGGGATGAAGGAAATAACAAATAGAAAGGGAATAAGAAACACAAAGAATAATGTAATTGGATCTTTTTGTCAAACGTTTGTAAGTCTGGACCTGTACTACCTTCTAGTGTTGCAGTATTCCCATTTCCCCAAAAGTAATACCAGTTGTTCAGCCATTGACTGCTGCTGCTGCTGCTAAATATTGTTCATTATGACTAACCAAAATGACACAAAACAGCATGCAAGTTTTTCAGTGCTCCAGGACTCTTCAATATACTGGATGTTAAGCGCACTAAACACAAGCATTCCACCCCACTGAAAAATTCTGGAGACCTCAGAAGACCTCCGCACTGTGTTGCTTAGTCCTAGTAAAAGTTATTACGGCCCGGGCCACACGGAGAATTTGCCGCGTGAAAGGCGCGAATGCTGGGCGGATTTTCTGTGCGCGATCACACCGCAACGTCTGGGAAGCGTGGCGCACCCATGGCCAACCCATGGCATGCCGCCGAAGAGGCGCAGTTAAAAAGTACCTGCAAATTTCTACTAGCAAATGGTTTGCCACAGGCTGCAGACGGACTCGTTCGGTGTGATCGCGCCGGCACGCGCCTATTCCCTCCGGCCGTCCTCTTTGCAGTACGTGGCGAAGGACGAAACCCCGGTGTGCCGCCGTTGTGTCTGATCGCATAATGGCAGATCAGAATGCGACGGCGCAAATAGCCACGCCCCCCCCCCCCCCCCTTTTCCGGCACGGGGGGCCGGAGGCCTACATGGCTTTTGTTTTTGGATTTTGCTTTGCACCAATGTGACCACCCAGGACCATTGTTAAAGAGGAACGGAAAAAATGGTCCTGCAACTGCCCCATTTATAGAATGCTGGTTGCTCAGTGTGAAAGGAGGATTTGTCATATCCCATGCGTATATGTTTATTTTTTAGTGGCTGTTGGCCTCAGTAGGCATATGCTAGGGAAAGCAGGTCTCGTTGTATAGTCACTATTGGCACATAGTCATTTGGGGGCTCCAAGTGAGTGTCATGCACCTCCAAATGTCAAGCATCCACTGTTGGGAACAGGATGGGATAAGTTAAAAGAAGGCTGCTATTATTCATATGAGTTGTTAATTGCAGCAACTATCCTATAAGTATATTAAGGGGGGGAATAAAGTCTCATAGAATGTATGAGCTGAGCAGCCAGAAGTAACATTGAGGACATTTAGTTGAATCTTGTGCATAATCTCCACTGCTGTAAGAGATAACCATCAGGAGAGTGGGACTTCCCTGGTTGCCCCCTTCCATTGTAAAATGCTGTTCCTGGGGTACGGGACCACCCCAGAAATGGCATGATGAAAGTCTGCCATGGGAGAGGGAAATCAGCAAAAATTGCACTCCCTCCTTCCATCAGTGGACATTTCCCTTGGCTTTGACTTATAGACGCCATTTAGGTGCTGTGATGGTGAGATTTTGTATATTAAAATAATTCCTAATTTATGCTTAATTTGATGCTTCAAAAGTTATTATTATGGGACCTGACAACATTGTTTCTGTTCTGAATATAAAGATTTTAAAAAAAAACCACTGTTTGGTTTATTGCTGAACTGCACAGTCGAAGCCCTGGTCCAAAGCCTTGGTCATCCAGAATTACTGTGTGTCCACCATCTGACATATATTTGTTGACAGCAAAATCAGTCGCTCGATTAGTACCACCATTATGTTTAACATGATACATGTGATGGTTTAAACAAAATACAAAGCTTTTAAATAAGTGTTCTTTTAAATAAATGTTCATGGGGACTTCAGCAGCCACGCCGATGTTGCCTCCTCACAACAGGCGGTGGACCTAGTGTTGTTGCCTCCTCACAACAGGTGGTGGACCTATTGTCGTTGCCTCCTCACAACAGGCGGTGGACCTAGTATCGTTGCCTCCTCACAACCAGCGGTGGACCGAGTGTCGTTGCCTCCTCACAACAGGCGGTGGACCTAGTGTTGTTGCCTCCTCACAACCGGCGGTGGACCTAGTGTCGTTGCCTCTTCACAACAGGCGGTGGACCTAGTGTTGTTGCCTCCTCACAACAGGCGGTGGACCTAGTGTCATTTCATGGCAGCACTGGGGCTCACCCAGATTGTATCAGGGCCCGCGCATCAAGCAGGCCACACGCTGGATTTGATCTTCAGTGTGGGGCTTGACATGGATCTGATGGCCAAAATGTTAGTGTCATTGTGCCCTGAAGGCCTGGCTGTGTGTTCCTACCCCCCTCCCCATCTAGGTGGTGAGTGGATTTATGCTCACCCACGGAGAGTAATTGATCTAATTGGATTCCAGAATGCTCTGCGGAGAGTGATGCCCTCTGGTGATTCCTTAGATGAGTTGATAGAGGACTGGAATGCTTGGGCTCTCTGAAGTGATCGACGAAATGGCCCCCTGACATCCTCTTAGTCCCCGACAGAAAACACCGCCCTAGTACACTATGGAACTTAGGGGGATGAAACGGGAACTTAGACAACTGGAGCGAATTTGGCGGTGAGTCCACGATGAAGCTACAACGGCATCTTAAAGGACGCTTATGAAATCCTATGAGATGGCAGTGAAGGCTGCTAAAAAAGAGTTTTATGCAGCCTCCATCACATCTGCTAGCTCTCACCTGGCCCAATTATTTAGAATAATTAGGTCTCTTACGTCCCTCTCTGCAAGGACCTAAAATAATAGGAATTCAAGTTTTTTTGCAGATAAAGTCTTGTCACTCTGCTGCTACCTTCCAGGCAACATTGATACAGTATGTGAACTGGAGGCCCCTTGGCCATCTCTGGATATGGTCTTTGACACCTTCAGCCGACTCTCCTGAGCCGACTGGCGCAAATTTGGCGGTGAGTCCACGATGAAGCTACAACAGTATTTTAAAGGACACTTATGTCGACAGGATTCTGGGTGCCGTTAGGCCAACCACCTGCTTCTTAGATCCGTGTCCCTCAACGCTGGTGAAAGCCAGCGGTGAGAGGTTACGAGGCCCACTGGAAGATATTGTCAATCTGTCCCTGAGTGTGAGGATTTTTCTAGAGGGGCTGAAGGAGGCGGTGGTTGTTCTGCTTTTGAAAAAAACAAATTTAGATCCCATGGATCATTCTAGTTATCGCTCAGTCTTGAATAGTTTCTGGGCAAAGTAATTGAGAGAGCGGTGGCGGAACATCTCCAGAAATTTCTGGATGAGACATCAGGGTTGGATCCATTTCAATCCGGCTTCCACCCTGGCCATGGGATGGAGAGGCATTGGTCACCCTCATAGACAATCTCTGCAGACAGATGGAAGCGGGTCTGCACTGCTGATATTACTTGATCTTACAGCAGCGTTTGACACAGTCAATTATGATCTGCTGACTCACTGCCTCGCCGACGCTGGAATCCCTGGGATAGCCTTGCAATGGCTTACCTCATTTCTCCATGGTAGGGGACAGAGGGTGGTGCTGGGAGGGACAGTGTCCCCCAGGTCCCCCTTGGAATGTGTGTACCTTAGGGGTCACATCTCCCCGACATTATTTAACATCTATATGTGCCCCCTCGCCCAGCTAGTGCGGAGTTTTAGGCTGGGGTGTGATCAATATGCTGATGACACCCAGCTATTTCTGTTGATGGCCAGCTGGCCGGATGCCATTCCGGGGAATCTAACCGAGGGTCTGGAAGCTGTGCTGAGGTGGTTAAAGCAAAGTCAGCTGAAACTGAATGTGGGTAAGATGGAGTTTCTGTGGCTGGGGGGGGGGAGAGCCTCAGTTGGGTCTCCAACTCCCGACTCTTGAGGGTGTGCCTCTGTCACCAGCAGAAACCGTCAAGAGTCTGGGTGTGACCTTGGTTGGACCAGAAATAATGGCACATTAATCTGTGTTTAGTGGGTGCAGGGTGAAATTGCTAACTCCATACGTGAATTAGGTTCTTATTCCATCTGGTGCTAATTTACTGTGACTTGTCTGTGATTTTTATCTCTCTGGTAATCTCTTTAATCGGAAGATCATCCTTATGTTTATGACATTTATTAGCAGACTGGTATGTGGGACTGGTTTTATGAGGTGCTGAAGATTAAGAGGAATTATAGGTATTCCTTGTTTTCCGAAATGTACTTTAAGCAGTTATAGAGGCATACACCTGTAGATAGAACTGCCCTTTGGTTTTGTATGCACTAAGACTTTACTGTGTTTCAGTGTTTTGAGAAATGTAATACAGGAATCTGATTTTTTAAATCTCTACTCAGCACAGCTTGGGATTGGTAGAACACGCTTGAATCTAGAGATGCTTGAGCACCATGTCCTGCTTACCAGTCACAAGTGGGTATCCGATTGTTCTGCAAGCTGTTTGGATGTGTCTGAACCAATTCAGATACCTTTGTTTCATGTGATTGCACTAGGTTTTCAGGCATTTTCTTGTTGTCAGTCTCTGTTCAAATTGCCATGGTCACTTGCTGTTTGTTTTTTAAAAAGATTGGAATTGGTGCTGTTTTTATCATTAGGCAATATTTCTAGTTTCATGGTGTAGTATTGCTAATGGGCTCAAACTTAATATATAGGTATACTTCTCCAAGGTATACAAACAGAGGGAGAATCACTATTAGGTTATTGATTTTGTGTTTTGGATTTATTTATTTATTTATTTTGCAAAAGCAGCCCTGCCCCACTATTTGAAAAATGCATATTATTAAAACAAAAACGTTCCTTTGGAATTGAGAGTCTCTATGTAGGTGTCTCTGTGTGCCTTCCGTGGTTGCTCCTTACGATGATTAAACTGCTTTTTACTGGATGTACATTTTTTATTTATTTTATTTATTTATTTAAATTTATAACCTGCCCTCCCAGCGAACGGGCTCAGGGCGGCGTACAAATGGGGCCAATGCCCAATACATAAAACATTAAAACTGCATTTAAAAACATTCAATACAACTTAAGTGCTCGCCATAATTTTCCCCAGTTTGAGCGGATTACTGCTGTTCCACCATGACATCAGGAGTATCACCTAATGGTAAAATTGTGCCACTGTCAATTTTTTTTAAAAAATGATATCCATAGCAGTTCAGACATTTAACATACAGAACTGCAAGAACCGTAGATGTGACAACTGGGCCCTGTAGAATAAATGTCTACTGTGCAAGCTCAACGCCGCTTGATACAAAGTTTGGCAACAGACTTCAAACGATCTAGTCAGAAGCTTGCCCCACATCTTGTCATGGGAGTTGAGCAAAATACGTTTGACTGATGTCATGTTTATTTCAAAGTCTGCTGAACGCCGACTTGAATCACTTCAGTTTTTAAGGGGGAATAGATTAGAAACGTTTCTGGATAATGTCCAGAAACGGTGCAAAACAGCTTATTTGAATGAAGTTGTGGTTGCAATTTACAAATGTGCAATTTCTATAGAAATTTATGTTAAGGACAAGAGAACTGGTGACAGCAAATTGCATCTATGCATGCTTAGGCCCTGTAGCGCTTTCTTAGAATACCCCCATTGTTTTCTTTTATGAAAGCAGTGGACGTATCAGACCACTAGACTGAAATTATCTGCAATCAGAATTACAGAGAAATAAAATAATGTGCAGTGGACACATGGCAGAAGTGCTTTTTAGAATCTTTGTTGGACGGGCATGGCCTCCTGGTTAGAGTATCAAACTAGGATCTGAGACTTCTGGGTTTAATTCCTCACTCTGCCAAGGAAGCTACCTGGGAGAATTTGGACCTGTCACAATCTGTCAGCTTAACCTACCTTTACAAGGTGACTGTTGAGAGGATTAAGTGGAAGAAGACAGAATGATGTGGAAGGCAGGACAGAAAAAGAACCAAGCCAATAACAGATTATTTTTGCCAGTCCTGCAAGTAAAGGTAAACCCTTTTTTCTTTTAAAAAGAAGCATAATTATATCTAACGGCACATAATATTTTGTTGTCTGAGAGGAAAGCGAAGACTCTTTTTCACAAAACATTTTGCCACTTGAAAAGAGTCCCGCATGGTCATCTTTGAGGGGTCATTCAAAAGGTGCCAAAATGTTCACCTATTTTTAAAATGGCAATTGTAATGGCCAGTAAGATACTTTGAAGGGGGCACTATGTGACCATATGCCCAGCAGGATGGCTTCCTCTCTCATGCTAGAGTGCATGTCGAGACAGGTAAAGAACCATGCTTGCCATTAGGGCTGCCAAATGTGGGCGGGGGGCGGGGAATCCCCCGCTTTGAAGCCCCAATTTCCGACGTGGCACCTTCAGCCGACTCTCCTGAGCCGACTGGCGCAAATTTGGTGGTGAGTCCACGATGAAGCTACAACAGTATTTTAAAGGACACTCATTCATTCATTCATTCATTCATTCATTCATTCATTCATTCATTCATGGGTGCCGTTAGGCCAACCACAATTAGCGCTCTGGCTCTATGGTTTTCCCTTGTATGGCCGTGACCCCGCACCCAGCGTGCCCAGCGTACCTACGTCACTTCCGGGTGATGTGCACGCACCGCGCGCGCAAAGCACGCGCGCACAACCCCGACACCTGCCGGGAGCCCCCCGCTCCCAGCGAAGATGGATTTGGCAACCCTACTTGCCATTGTTTATATCCTTTAACTCTCTGTCTGAAAGGGGCCATTTGCAGCACAGCTATTAGCAGTGTGGAACCTTCCTCTGTTTTGGCAAACGTGATCTGCAGTTTTTGACCAACACTTAGCTGAGAAAATGGGCAGAAATCAATTTTGCAGGAAAAGTTTATTTTTCCTAGGGGAAGACTGCTCTTTTGGTGGAATCGTTATACTTCCTGAAATGACACATTTCTCAGTAAAAAAACAGACCATGGAAATTCTGTGCGGCCTATATTTTATTTAATTCAGCTCATTTTCTGCTTGCCTCACCAGACAATCCTAGCTGTACAGGTTATTGTCTGATTTTTAGCCAAATGTTCCACTGTGTTGCAAAGTAATGAGGAATGTAATAGAAAATTATGTAAATACAGACTGCACTGAGAAAAAAAAACATTCCTGACCCCCCCACAATAATCTGGGAAATGTTAATACATGTGAAGCAGACGTTCCCACCAATTCAGTCCTTCTCCTGCGTAAATGTCCCCAATTTCAGATGTTTCGAGTAATTAAGTTGTCCTGGGTACACATGCTTTATGTCTGTTGCATACATATGTCAACAACTTTGATAACCTCATGAGAGTATAAAATTGATCAAATGATACAGGGATAAATGATACAGTGTACAAATGATATATGTTAGGTGTAACTTGTTCTAACCTATGGTATTAATTTCTATTGCTAAAGTGCAAAGTATTTTGCTTTCTGTTAGTTTTTTTGAGGGTTTAGCGGAGTAGTACTATAAAACAGCTTTCATTATGAGAACAAAGAAGCTCATAAGAAAATGCTAAGTCTCTACCCCTCATGGTAGATGTACATAAGACTTTAGAATGGGTGAGATTGTGCATAAAGATACAAATGGAAAAATATGGTTATCTTTTTCATGGTAAATTTTAATGGTGGTGGGGCATGCCACATGTATATGTTTATTTCGAGTTAAGGTGAATTCTGACATGCAGGGTCAACTTTTGATGACTGCTACTCTGACTAATGCTTTGCTTGCATGAAACAGCAATCATGAATCAAACACTATAGGCTGAGCTTTTGTATCACCTGACATCAATTCAGAAAGTACAGTTCTTTTCATCACCAGAAGGGCACACTGGTGATGTACGTGCTTGCGTGAATTGGCTTTTAGGAGCCTTGTTTGAAACTTACTGTGGTCACGCTAATAAATTATTATTATTATAGCTCCTTTTTCTTACATTCTACCCTCTTCAGTGTTGGGTTTTTTTTGGGGGGGGGGGCAACTTCGGTTTGTCAAATGCAACAGGCTGCAGGAAGTCTGCGTATCGTTAAACCACTGAAAATTTCGTTTTCCATAATCTGTACACAGTCGCATCATTAACAGGGACAAATTACCACACTTCATTGTACTCTGTCCATGGAACATTAAAAGTTCTTCCCCATTGGTAAAATTGGCCTATTCTTCTGTAAAATGAGGGGGCCCATTGGCAGTTCTTTGGCAGGCTAGACAGAGAGACTGTTTAATGAAAGGGAGAGTGACTTGATAGGGAGAAGAAATTAAATGTGACAAGTGCAACGGAAGATACCAGAGGACTGATGACTAAACCCTCCAATAATTGCAATGAAAATGAGCATACATTTTGCGGATGGGAACCACTTAGACTGGGACAAATGGATGCGGGAACAAGAACAGACAAATGCCTTAGAAAAATCAAGTTCTCCTTCTTTTCCTTTTCCGTACAGTTAACTTTTCATTTACAAAACAGTAGAAGTTATCCCTATCTTTGGACTTACTGTCTGGTCCACTGTTGGGGGGGGGATGGTCTCTCCCCCCCCCCCAATAGGTTTTCCAATTTAATAAGGTGAAACTAATTAACCAGGAAGGTCGCTGCCAAAGGGATTTGACAAGCAGATAAAAATGTATTGTGTTTCTGCTTCCACTATGTCGTTCCTCCTCTTAAGTTCTCCCTTTTCCTTTTCCCTGCTGCCGCACTGATACCAAACTACTCAAGTAACTGATTAATCCTCAGAGATTCTCCTTCGGAGGCTATTGGTCTCTCCCCCTGAGCTAAAATAAATGTATTCTCCTCCCACCCCCCTTCCCCCTCACACTTAAATGCAGATGTTTTGAGCGCTGGTGGGCAAAAAATGAAAACTCAGCCCATCCGCCGTGAACCCCAAGCGATTTCCTAGAGAAATTGGCAGGAGAAGGCTTTCAGAGTTAATCAACGATGTCGCACATACAGGTGTTAGCAAGCAATCACGGCAGAAAGATCTTAGGTGGGAGAGAGGTGGGGGAGTTTAGAGAGAAGGGAATGTTTCCCAGAGCTTTGTTGGCTGAAAAGGAGAGCTGGCGAGGGACCATATGCATGTGAAAGCAAGCTTCTGTGTACCTCTGCCTTAGCTGGCTGGGAAATTGGACGTTTGCATGTGTGATTCCCTAGCAGCATTTGCACATGTGGACGCCCTTCTTCAAAATCTGGAATCCTTCAGACTCACTGTTCGTGAGACAGGATAAGGAACTGGATTCTCTCCACCCCTCATCCCTCTTTGCTTCTCTTTCCTTGCCAAAGCAAGTGGATCAGTGGAATTCCCGCTTGTCTCTGCCTTGGTGCGTGCCAAACGTTCTTCTGTTCTGATTTTTGTTTCCTCAGATTATGCTGGGGTGGGAATGAGCTTAATATTTCTCCTAATTTTTCCTCTTGTGAGGATGTTTGTCTTTTTAGGGATCTGTTTACGGCCATTGTTCTCCAGTCTTCTGTTGCTTCAGCACTTTTGGGGGGGGGGGGGGCTTGTTCCGGTTTCTGTGCAGAGACATGGCATCCATGATATGTGAACAAAGTCGTGTGGGCCTAGACAGAAAACTGGCGAATAAGCAAGTGGTTTCATTGCTGGGGTACAGGTACCCAATTTCAAAATGAGAGATGAAAAATACGTGATCTCCCTCCCCAAAAATAGGCTCAGTTTTTATAATTGTTCACATTAAGATGCAGATAGGTTTCCGGTCAGCCCTAAAGCATATAATATTAATAGTTGTTGTTGTTCAGTCGCACAGTCGAGTCTGACTCTTCGCGACCCCATGGTCTGTCAATATGTTGCCGAAGGCTTCATGGCCAGAGTTCATTAGTTACTGTAGATTTTCCGGGTTGTGTGGCCGTGGTCTTGGCATTGTAGAACCTGACGTTTCGCCAGTAACTGTGACTGGCCTCCTCAGAGGTATAACACAGAAAGATGGAGCACTCTATTCTTTCTGTGTTATACCTCTGAGGAGGCCAGTCACAGTTACTGGCGAAACGTCAGGTTCTACCAGGGCTATTTTTGGGCAGGACCGCACAGGAACGGAGTTCCGGCTGGCTCCCAAGTTGGCCAAGCCCAGCAGGAGCTCATTAGCATAACAGGCCACACCCAACAGGAGAAACTCATTAGGATTGGCTACGTTAGGGGTGTGTGGCCTAACATGCAAAGGAGTTCCTGCTACAAAAAAAGGCCCTGGGTTTTGACAACAAACAAGGTAAACAGAATAAGAAGCAAAAGGTGGGTGTGGCTGGATGAGCACACTTCTGGTAACATGGGAGTGCGGCCTAATGTGCTAATGAGCTGTGCTGTCAGGGGTGTGACCCAATATGCTAATGAGTTCCTGCTGTTGGGTGTGGTCTATTATGCTAATGAGTTCCTGCTGGGCTTTTTCTACAAAAAGAGCCCTGGGTTCTACAATGCCAAGACCACAGCCACACAACCCGGAAAATCTACGGCAACTAAAGAGGGACTGTCGTTGTGGGCTCCATTGTCAAAATCTACAGCTCAAAAACTTCCGCTCATAACTCCTGTGAAGTTTAGGCCTCAGACTAGAGGATTCCCCACTTGATCCAGCAGGGGCCACCTTCCCGGATTCCTCCTCAGCCACTCCACTTTAAGCCTCCAATATATTTGTACAAGTGTTGGTTCCATACAATCCACCTTCTACCGTTCCTCTCCAACAACCCGAACCCCTGCCCAGTCCCTCATGCAGTATGTCTGCTTCAAGGTGCAAGAGTCCCCCACAGGGTCCAAGCGCGGCAGTCCCGATGACTTGCTAGCCACGTCCCTTGTCTTGTGGCTGTACCTGATTCTCGCCCACCTGGAGGAGGAGGAGAGGAGATTGGATTTCTACCCCGCCCTTCATCTTCTTCCTTTACCTCACAGGGTGCCTGTTGTGGGGAGGGGAAGGGAAAGGAGTTTGTAAGCCACTCTGAGACACCTTTGGGGAGTGAAGGGTGGGGTATAAATCCAATCTCTTCTTCTTCTCTTCTTTTTCTTCTGTGGTGCTGGGCTTCTGGCCTCAACTCCGCTACCAGCTCGGTTGGTACGTACGACGCACCACTTCATTTACGTCCCAACATCCAAGATACTGCTCCCCAACAATTCTGTGGCATTACTTTTGTCAGCTAACAAAAGCATGTTTATTTTTCTGTAATGCAGAGGGCTTGATTATAATGTTCCAGTTTTCTGAAGCTGTTTCAGATAATAGGGCCTTTTGTCAGAATAATGTCTTAAATAATTCTCACAAGTATAAGTAAAGCAGGGCTATTTGTGCGGGGGCAGGCTATTAACATTTAAACTTTGCTGCATCATGAGTCAGCTTGAAGTTGGTTTATGAATATTTCACAGTTTCTCTCCCACACATGGGAGTTAGATCTTTAAGGAGGGCCTCCTGAGTTTTCTGCAGCGGCAGAGTGGTAAGTACAGGAACACGGACCTTCGTTGGAGGTCCTCTTAAGGAAGTTTTGAAATATTTTACTCACCCTCCCTCACCGGTATTCTTGCAGTTTCTTTTGAACGCTTGTGTGGGTCTCTGCAATCCCAGCGGAAACTCTGGATGCTTTGCTTCTACTAATTTTCAGATTGGCATGGCTATAGCAATGGAACCCATTGCGGATGATCATTAAAGCATGCCCGATATCTTACTACAAGAATACCCCAGCACAGTTTTCCCCTAACAGTACTGTGTTTCCCTCATCTACCAAATCATGTACCCATTTGCTGTGAAGTCGTTATGGAAACGACGGTTCGTTATGAAACCAAGGTTGCCTCCATATAAATTTGTTTATCTATGTTCTCCAGCTGCAGTGGGTTGTGGTTTTTTTTTGGGGGGGGGCTACACACAATATTGTTGTGCTGTTGTCTGCTTTCTGGGTTTTTCCTGTTCTGCTCTACAGTTTTCCAAATCTAGTTTGGTATGGTCATACTCAAAGTGAGTTTGGTCCTAATGTTAATGGGAAGATGTGGCTTTTTGTACCTCCCTGTCCACATGTGGCACTATCTCCTCCTCCTCTCACCAGTAGGCTTTTTGCCTTCAAAAATAAAATTAGTAGTACAGATACGATACGAGTAGGCTCCAGCGTAGAGGTAAACTATAAACTATCAAGAACATAGACAAAGGGTTGAATCCAGACTAACTGTTCCACTCACACAAGTCAGTTCTGTCACTGGGATAGAACATTTCTGTCTTCACACAGCAGCCCGTTGATCTCTTGACAGTGCTACTCCCAGGGGACACAAATTGAGAGCCTGAAGAAGGAGGAAGGAATTATTGAAAATTATCCCACCCCTTCTGTTAGTGGAAAATTAAGAACATAAGAGAAGCCAATGTTGGATCAGGCCAATGGCCCATCTAGTCCAACACTCTGTCACAGAGTGGCCAAAAATACCAGGTGCCATCAGGAGGTCCAGCAGTGGGGCCCAGGACACTAGAAGCCCTCCCACTGTTGTCCCCCCCAAGCACCAAGAATACAGAGCATCACTCTCCCCAGCCTGAGAGTTCCTATCTATACCTTGTGGCTAATAGCCACTGATGGACTTCTGCTCCATATGCTTATCCAATTCCCTCTTGAAGCTGTCCATGCTTGTAGCCACCGCCACCTCCTGTGGCAGTGAATCCCATGTGTTAATCACTCTTTGGGTGAAGAAGTACTTCCTTTTATCTGTTCTAACCCGACTGCTCAGCAATTTCATTGAGTGCCCATGAGTTCTTGTATTGTGAGAAAGGGAGAAAAGGAGTTCTTTCTCAACCTGGATCCAACCCAAGTTGCCTGTATCCTTTAAAGTGGTGGCAGAGATATGTTAAAGTTTCTTTTCCCTGCATACATCTGTGTGTATAAGAAAAGGCCCCTGTTTGTAACACCAAAATAATACTTCATTGTAGCCAAGTATAAAAAAAAATCTGCCCAGGAGCCTACAGCTAGCACTAACTTGAGGGTAATAACTCCGTCTGGGTTTTGTCACAGAAATTTAATTAAGGGGGATTATAAACACAGTTGTAGGTCTGTTTCATTTACAGTTGCAAATGAAACGCAGGCCACACACTGATAATTTATAGAGAAACGAGGTGGTGTGTCATTTTGTGCGGCTCTGAGTAGAATTACCTGAATGTTCCTTTCTGCGGTTAAGCTTTGTATAGGGGGCAAGGTGCAGTCTGGGGGAATGAATAAATAGGTAGTGGAAGGGCGGGAAATGGTGTGGCAGCAAAAAGTAGTTCCCTACTGCTATTCGGTAGGAGGCACACCTCTCACGTACACATAATAAACTCCCTGCAGAGGTTTATTCCTTCTTAGAAGCATCCCCTGATGGGGAAGATTGAAGAGTAAGTTGTTATTTTTTTTAACCTAACAAAGAGCCTATTCTATTTTCCCCTGCCGCCAGTTGTGTTTAACTCTTGGATCCACTGGGTGGCTAGGGCAGCAGTGGGGTGCGACATGTAGGATTACTTTTATTTTGGTCATCAGAAGCCAACTTTTTCCTCTTCCTTTTAGCTTTTCATTCTTTTCTACCAGCAGCTAATTCCCCAGATAATGTTAGGAAGAGATAAGTAGAAGCAGGGGTTACTTCCAAGCCTAGAGCGAAACCATATTGGCAGCTGGAGACAATGTTTTCCTCATGACGATTGACTGAAATGATGAAAGAACTTTTTGGAGTGGGGGGGAATGTTTGTGTAAACAAAGACAAGGTTTTGGTGTCTTTGGACAGAGATGTATTTGTGTCTGTGAAGGGAGAATGAAACACATGCACACTGTTCCCCAAAACAAGCCTGGCAATTGTACAGCAGAAATATTCTTTAACCTTAGAAAGACAGAGAATTATTCTCTTCATTATCACCCCATCCTTCTTTGCTTTAAGTAATGTTTCTTTGATCAGCTGTTCCCTTTGTGAGTAACTCTTAGATTTTCAGTACCTATAAAAGAGTTTGCCGACAAGACAGAGAAACTGTGTAAGACCCATGTAGGCAATGTGGCATCATGTCGTGTCTTTGGCAGTTCATGGTTCAAAATGCACATGTTGGTTAATGTAATTGAGAAACATGGCAGGATGAACGTACAGGCTATTTTCAAAAATGCTTCTGTGTCATAAGCCAGTCTGTGCTGAGTAATGGCTCAGATTTCTCAGATGAAGAGCTACCTGCTAGCCCTTAGGTGGTAATTGAATAGCTGACTGCAGCTGGCTCTGAACCAGAAAGAGAACAACAAGAGATCAGGTTACCAGCAGTGTTCCCTCTAAGCTGAGTTAGTGTGAGCTAGCTCGCAGTTTTTTAGCCTCTCGCTCACACATTTTTGTCTTAGTTCAGGAAAGATGGCTCCAGAGCAAACTAATTTATGCAGTAGCCAAATTGCTTGCTCACAACTTTAATGCCAGTAACACACAAAGTAGAATTTTTGCTCACTAGACTCCACAGCTTAGAGGGAACATTGGTTACCAGCTGATCAGAAGTCACAGCCTACAGCGGAAACTAAACCAACACCTTGTAGCTCTAAAGCAGTAAACAAGTCTTCAGCATCCACTCCCAGCCCACCTAGCTTACCAACAACCTTGCAATGCCAACGCTGTCAGAGATGCTTAGAGTTGCAAAAAAAGAGAAGAAGTGCGAGACTCATGGCCCATTGTAAGCTGTCAATTGAAGAGAAGAATGAATAGTTTCAGGATGACTGCCAAGGAATTGTCTGGGAGTTTAGCTCATTAAGACATGGCTAAAAATTCAGCCGGGAGAAGCAGCAGTTTGTGGATGCAATGACTAGACTTTGCTACTGAGACATCAACATTGCTGCTACCGAACCTCTACAGTCTTGAACCTCGGACTGGACCTGACAGCCGGCTTTTCTGGAACCCCTCACCTTGAACTGGACTTGGACTTGCTGCCTGGAACTCCTTGACCCTAGACTGGACTTTTGTGAACCTGCCCTCTGGAACCCCTGACATTTGAACTGGACTTGGATTACTCTCTGCAACCTCCCCGTGACCTGCCCTGCTTGGGACCCCAGACCGTGCCTCCTGGGAAAGCTGCACCAGTACATTCTGTAATCACGAAGAATAGAAATTTAAAAAGGTACATCCAGAAAAGAAGATACAGGGTTTAAGAGCACCCATACATATTAATGGTTATTGATCCAATTAATAAGAACATTTCATATTTTCAGGTCAGCATATCTTCCATCATATCACGAGGGTTCCATAAAAATGATTCTTCTGATCTCATTTTACTCAAAGATGACAGGAGTCAAGGGTGAGAATCCATCCTCCATCCATTATTTCCTATGAAACTTCTTATTGAAACCCATCTTGAGAACAATTTAACAACAGTTTGGTGTAGTGGTTAAGTGTGCGGACTCTAATCTGGGAGAACCAGGTTTGATTCCCCACTCCTCCACTTGCACCTGGCTGGATGACCTTGGGCAAGCCATAGTTCTTGTCAGAGCTGTCCTTGAAAAAGAGCAGTTTCTGTCAGAGCTCTCTCAGACCCACCTACCTCACAGGGTGTCTGTTGTGGGGAGGGGAAGGGAAAGGAGTTTGTAAGCCGCTCTGAGACACCTTTGGGTAGTGAAGGGCGGGGTATGAATCCAATCCTTTTTCTTCTCTTCTTTCTGACATTGCCTTCTTTCCAGTTGTGAGAATGTTTGCTTGCTTTAAAACAAAAACCAGTTTTGCTTTTGCATTTCACCTGTGACAGATAAGGGCATTCTTAAGCTCTCCTATGTAATAAATCTACAAGGCCTATTACTTTTTATTCAGGAACTACAAACGAAATACAGTCTGAATAAAAGTTTGTTTTTTTAAAAATAATAATAATGGAGGTACAATCAGTTGAAACATCTCCTTAGAATACTGTTGAGTATCCAGCCACCTGTGCATGGAAGGCCCACAGAATTTTCCTGCATTTCCTTCCATCCCTGTAGACCCTTCCAGTCCTGGAAAGATCATTCCTGGGGTCCAGGCAAAGGAACATCCTTGAGGGTTAGTGGGCTGGTGTGAGGAGGGATGGGGGATGAAATGGACTCCTTTTCCTTCATAGACCTGTGCTTGTGGAAGAGGAAGTGATTTTATTCTCTTAGCCTTCTGCCAGCCCCATCAACACCATGCTGCTATTTCACACAAGTCCTACAACCCTGGGAATGATCATTCTTGGGGTCAGGATGGGCTACAGGCACAGAGAAGGACCAGGAAAATTCTGTATCTCATGTATAGAATTGGTAGAAGAAGAAGAGAAGAGATTGGATTCATACCCTGCCCTTCACTACCCAAAGGTGTCTCAGAGCGGCTTACAAACTCCTTTCCCTTCCCCTCCCCACAACAGACACCCTGTGAGGTAGGCGGGGCTGAGAGAGCTCTGACAGAAAGTGCTGTTTTTCAAGAACAGCTGTGCCAGAGCTTGTGACTGACCCAAGGTCACATCAGCAGGTGCAAGTGGAGGAGTGGGGAATCAAACCCGGTTCTCCCAGATTAGAGTCCGCGCACTTAACCACTACACCAAACTGGCTTCACTCTGTGGCCCTTTTAATATTACCATTCTAAACGGGGTTTGTATGAACCGCTAAATAAATCCCACTAGCAGCCAGGTACTAAAACAGGTCTGTCTGAAATGACAGAAAACCCCCATTAGCGACCAGTTACTAAAATGGAATACAAAGGCAGTTTGAAAATTGCCTGTATCTGATCTAAAGGGTTAATCAGGGTTGTGGAGATGATATAGTTGTTTCCAGGGCTATTTTTGAGCAGGAACGCACAGGAACGGAGTTCCGGCTGGCTTCAGAGTTGGCCACGCCCACTACAGCCAAAACCTCTGCATAAGTGGTGGCTACAGAGGGAAGGCCTGGAGAGCGACCCCTCTGGTGACTTTGAGGCAGGTGGACCAGGGGCCCCCCTGGAAGGACCGGGGAGGCATTTAAATGCCTCTCCATGCGTTCCCCGGCTTGTCCAAGGGTCAGCTTGCCCGGGCAAGCCAAGGGAAGGCATGGGGGTGTGGCCTAATATGCGAATGAGCTTTGCTGTCTGGGTGTGGCCTATTATGCAAATGAGTTTTTGCTGTTGGGTGTGGCCTATTATGCTAATGAGTTTCTGCTGGGCTTTTTCTACAAAAAAAGCCCTGGTTGTTTCCTGAAACATACGGCTGGATACCATGGAAAAGTTCATAGAAAGAATTGGCAGGGGGATTATTTTGCTGTTTCCCCAGACAATTGCTGTTTGTCCTGGAAGATCCTCTGTGGATCAGGGGAAGTGTGTGAAGGACCACAGTGTGAGGAGCTGCAATGTGGAAGAGGAACTGGGTGAAATTGTTTTTCTTTCCTTGACCAGTGTAAGATGCCATGGCTTGTGAGCCGTGTGTTATGCTGACTTGTTTGGTGTGATGTCCTAAGTGGCAAAACATAATTATGGTTTCTCTGCAGGAAGCCATGTTCCTAGAGAATGGAGTGCTGAGCAGACAGTGGAACTAGGCAAAGGTCTCTGCACTCTGGTTCACCTTTATGTTTGGAAGCTGAACTATAATTTGGGTTGCTGACTGTCACGCACAAACTATGGTTTGGTGTGACACCTGAGGATGAGCCAGAATATGTCTGGTATGGACTGTAGGATCACAGCTAAGCTCTCCAGGAAAAGTAAGCCTTCAATATTTGACTTAAAACTTAGGTTCACATACAGCAAAAAGCATTATTGAGAATGTATATCACTAGTCCAGTTTAGCTCTCTGTACATTTTTGTCTCATTTTTCCCCACACTGAGCTCAGAGCAGTCTATATGATTGTCCTCTCTTCCATTTTACACTTACAAGAACACTGTGAAGTAGGCTGATCAGGAGTGTCCCAGGAGAACCTGATAAAGTTCATAGCTGAGTGGAGATCTGAATTTAGGTCTTCCTAGCTGGAAGCTCTGGCCACCGTTTCTGGGGGCTCTTGAAAGTGTGGGGAATTTCACACTGCTCTGACGTATGAATTGTAAAGCTGTTTAACCTCTGGGTAGAAGTCAGATAGCAATCGACGTAACTGTTCAAACTGTGCTTGAGTTACTTCAGTTCTTTTAATTTAGTTCTTTTAATAATTGATATACACGAGTTGTCTGAGCCTTTAAAAACACACACCGCAGATGGTCTGAATTAGACGGGCAATCTGGCTAAACTAATAATCTTAAAAGCTCTCCCCCATTCAGCTATCGGATTATAGGACTTCTAGACTAGAATATAAAGAATGAATTATGCATATCTAAGAAAATGCTATAAATAAGTTCAGTGACATATGGAGGCAATGTTTAATACATTAAAAAGAAAAATCCAGGGGTTGCTTCTTTCATTCAATCACTGCACATTCGGTTATCTATATAAATGCTTAAGTTGAATTCCCCTGCTGTTTTCTCTTCCCCTTACCTTAAAAAATGAGTTTCAGATGTTTGCCTCAGGGACTGAACTAGATATATTGCTAGAGAGGAAGTAAAAGTTATTTTTGCTTATTAAATGTAGGTTGAATCATGTCTGAAAAACATTTATCTGTATAAAAAGGTGACACCGCTGACGTCTGAAAGGTATAATTCTACTTGGGATGCCACTGGAAATATAATATACAGTATCTTTTTTATCCAGTTTTTCATTAATCACTTTAGGAAATTATTTACAAGGTGCGAACAGAAAGTGATGGACAGCGACCACGGTATGGCAGTAACAAAACTTGAAGTTGTATTCAAGTTCAAGATCAGAACATTACCCACTTGTCCAAAAAAAGTTATTTCTTCTGCTTTTCTATCATAGTTATTGTAGGTTTGGGTATAATAAGAATAGTAAATTAAAGGTAAAGGTTCGCTTGCTCGAAAGCCAGTCGAGTCCGACTCTAGGATTGCGGTGCTCATCTCCGTTTCAAAGCCGAAGAGCCAGCGCTGTCGGAAGACGTTTCCATGGTCATGTGGCTGGCATGACTAAACACCGAGGCGCACGGAACGCTGTTACCTTCCCACCGAAGTGGTCCCTATTTATCTACTTGCAATTTCTTGCTTTTGAACTGCTAAATATGTGTGCTTGGTTTTCTCTGTTTAGATATCTGGGTACTAGGTAAAAATACAAACAAGCCCCTTAATCTACACATCTGAATTAGAGGAAGTCGGTGGTATATATATGTGCCCCATTTCCTGCAACATAAGGAGCCCAGGGAGCTGCCAACAGCACAGTGCAACCTAAGGCTAGTGTCGGGTCTGAGGGTGAGATTGCTGAAATAGCAGGGGAGCTGTCCGCTATGTAACAAGGAATGGAAGTACATAGGATGGAGGTGAGTGGTTGAATTCTCCCCAATATGTCGACTAAGGAGTCGTTTAAAAGCAGCAACAGTTACGAGGAGGCAATATGGACGAGTGCTCCAATAGAAAGTGGTCCTCCCGGGCACAATACAGAAGATAGGCACGATAATGTACCTTTTTTGTTTTCCCATCATAGTTAAGCTCTACCAGAGGGGTTTTTGATGGAGGAAATGCCTTGGAGGTCAGCCACTCCCTCTCTAGAACTTTGACCCTGTTCTCTATTCTGTGTGGCCTCCATTGCATTTGTGAAGTCACACCCAGCCCAATTGTTCAGAACTATTTGATCACTGACTTCATTGCCACATGGCAAACGAAATACTAGGGGATTGGATATTGGCCGTGGGGTATCTGCAACCTGTTTCACTGATCAAGTCTTATCGCACCACCAAGACCTCTTGGCCACAGTTGATACAGTAAAGGAACGGGAAGCCTCTTGGTCCATTTTCAGGTCCAATGATGGACCATTTCAGCCGACTCTCCCAGGAGGATGTCGATAGGGTCCTGGCAGCTGTGAGGCCAACCACTTGCATTCTTGACCCATGCCCTTCCTGGCTGGTTGAAGTGTGTGGAGAGGACATTTGGGTCCCCCTGTGAGAAATCATCAACTTGTCCCTTTCTTCTGGGACCTTCCCAGTGGAGTTAAAGGAGACCACTAAAGAAACCATGGAGCTGCGGTGGCTCAAGTGGTAAGACGCTGAACTGCAGGCTGTGGAAGGTCAGTAGTTCAGCAGTTCGAAACCTGGGTGCCGCATGATGGAGTGAGCTCCCATCTCTAGTTCCAGCTCCTGCCAACTTAGCAGTTCAAGACAGTGCAGTTGCATATGGTTTATGACATCTGAGAACAGGGAAAACTATTTGTTTTAGGTTCCTTTGCATAGTATTGGTATTAGTAGTCAGTTCACATCCCTGGCATGAAATATAAATTTTATCAAACTGCTAGGAAGCTTGTAAACTGAAGGATATGTTTTAAGGTTCATACAGTCGTGTTGAGATGATCTGCGGTTTGCACAAAGGGCTTTTAATGATTTTTGGCAGGGTTGCTTCCTATAGCCTTTTAGTGGAGGAGTAATCCTCCCCAGTAAGATTGGGAATCGGAGCTGAGATACTTTTCTAACTGTTTCCAATTCATATATATGAGCTTCTCTTCTTTTTGGAGGCAACTGGTTCAGCACAAGCTGTCAAGGAGCCAGTTCAGCACTTTATCAGGAACTTTCTTCGGTCTTTTGGAACACAGTTTGTTTACACAGCGACATTGGTGGGGAGAAAATAGATAATGAATCATAAAGCTTCGTAAAAGGCTGCAAGTATATGTTAGGTTGGGACCCCTATTTCTGGCCAACTAGTGACTGTATCTGTTTATAATGGAAGAAGGAGTGGTGGAAAAGACAGAGGTGAAATGCAGTCTTGATCCCGGGAGATTCGTGAACAGAAGAATTTATTTAGTAAGAGAACTGATATCTCTCTGAAACTGTTTTCCTCTAATAGCCAAAGTAAGGCCAGCATGAAATGCCCAGTTTCCATTAACTTTCACAAAGTCTCCAGATTTCGTGAAAATTGTGCATTGTTTATTACTCAAAAGCTTTCAAGGAAAAGTCTCTTGCTTTAAGGGCAGCAAAGACCATCTGAGTTGTAATCCCAACTATATGCATTACAAGCAAACTCAGTTTATATCACTAGAAGGATATTCTTCAGAGTACTTCTCAATAGATCACATATTTATGATCTGCTACCATGCCAAGGGTCATGATGTTGGCCCAAAGGCCCCGCATATAGTGCAACACAAATTTCTATTAGTCCTTTTGAATGATTATTTAAAGAGCAAAATGTAAGGTTTGTTAACTGAAAGCGTGAGAAGAAAGCACACATGATGTTGGCAGCAGCTGATATCTTAGTAGCGATGCCTGAATTCCTTTCTCTGAATATCTGTGGGGAAGAGGCGTTTGAGGAAGTTCTTCACAAGAGGAAGTCTGCAGGAAGGTGGTGGCGTTCCTTGCCCAATCTGGTGAAATAGTTCAAGATGAGAAAACAGGCATGGTCAATCTGTCAGACGTGGAACACTAGACAGGTAGATAGAAAAAATAAATACTGTCACATATCACTTTGATGACAATTGCATTCCGAAAAAGAAGAGCTCTGCATGAAGAACTGGAGACCTTAGGGAGGGTTCTGTGCCTCAGTGGTGTAAAGTATATGCTTTACATGCAAAAAGTGTACCAGGTTTAATCCTTGGTATCTCCAGCTAGACGCACTGGTTCCCGAAGTGGGCAATACCACCCCCTTGGGGGGTGCTGGAACAATCCAAATGGGCTGGAACGATCCAAGTGCAGATCCACAAACTGCATCTTTTTGTCCACTTCTTGAAGGTAGATGTCCGGGGGGCGCTGAATAATTTTTTTTTTCTGAAAAGGGGGCAGTAGGCCAAATAACTTTGGGAACTTCTGGAGGATCTCCAATTGCAGATACTGGGAAGGGGTTTTTCTGCTTGAGACCCCAGAAAGCTACTGCTAGTCAGAATAAACCATACTGTGGTAGATGGACGAGTGGTTTGATTTGGTGTAAATACAGTTTCACGCATTACTCTGAACAGAAGGGGAAAAGATACATATTAGCTGCCTCTCTGCTTTATATGCATTCAGGCTGAGTGTCAACTTGATGCTCCCTCATCCATCCTCTGTCTATGTTTGAGTTTATTGGCTAGGTTGAAAGCCAAGCTGACCTTGGTTGGGAGTTTTAATTCATTGCTGTTGGTTTTGTGTGAATGGTGAAAGCGGGAGTTAAAATGTTTCCGTGCATTGAAAATGGCAGAAGGTTTGCAATAAAGAGGGGAAAACCCAGCCCGTCTTTTAAAAAAACCAAACAAAAGCAAAACAGAGGACAAAAGGGTCCATCTGCTTATCAAATAAATAGGTTTATTAGAATATCATGCGCCTTCATGGTCAGCCTTGTATGTCTTGCTGTGTTTCATCTCTCTGAAAATAACCTTCCTTTTTCCTCTTGAAAATCCTCTGGTATACTTCCATCCAGAGTTCTAATTTAGATTATTTTCACTATTAAACCATATGAAAGGAGGAAGCTGAGACTGGCAGTTCCCTTCATTTCTGGAGAAGCAACATCTGTGTGAAGCAATGGATGCTGCAGCTCACCAAATGAGCTTTCCTGGGAAATAAATCACAAATCAGCTTAATAACGAGCCTCTTCCTCACAAGACAGCAGCCCCTATGGAAGTCTGACTGCAGGTCTCGTGTCCACAGTCCTAGCAGGATTTATTACAAGGAATCACCAGAGAGGAAAACATTCTGAATTATATGACATCCTTCTGATTAATGGATGGTTTTTTTCATGAATCAGATCCTCCCTGCGTTGCAAGGTGACTTGATGCCTTCTCTGAGGGGAAAGAAAACGTTAACATTCTCCTTCTCTGTCAAGGAGCACAAGAAGTGCAACATTCACAGCAGCAGTATTGAGACCTGGTAGTAGTAAAGTTGATCCCCGGATTGAGCATTTTACGGCACAGGTGGGTTCTCCCTGTGCTCATGCAGGGCAGAAGGGCAGAAAAAGTGTCAGTTACTTGAGTAAAAAGGTAAAGGTTCCCTTGCTCGAAAGCCAGTCAAATCCGACTCTAGGGTTGCGGTGCTCATCTCCGTTTCAAAGCCGAAGAGCCAGCACTGTCCGAAGACGTTTCCGTGGTCATGTGGCCGGCATGACTAAACATCAAGGCGCACGGAACGCTGTTACCTTCCCACCGAAGTGATACCTATTTATCTACTTGCAATCTCTTGCTTTCGAACTGCTAGGTTGGCAGGAGCTGGAACCAGAGACAGGAGCTCACTCCGTCATGCAGCACCCGGGTCTCAAACTGCTGAACTACCAACCTTCCACAGCCTGCAGTTCAGCGTCTTAACCACTTGAGCCACCGCAGCTCCTAGTTACTTGAGTACACAACCGTAATAAGTCTCCTTCAGCTCTTGCTCAAGTGAAAAAATATTTTCCAGACGTTTTGCTATGAAATGAAATCTCCCGCAAGCAATACTGAAGCACTCGGGTATTTTTGCATGACCATATCAAGGAGATCTCTGACGACGTTTTGCTATGACAAAATCCGTGTGCCAGAGGAGCAGCAACACCATGTTATTGATGGATTCCCACGTTTTATAAAAGAAACAGCCCTCTCCTGTTTTGTATTTGCATTAAAATCAAGATTTCGACATGGGGAGGGGGAACTGCATGCAGATGTCCCACCTTGGTCCTCTGTCACAGTGACCTGTGAATCCAATGAATAATTTCCCGGGTCTTCCACTCCAGAACTTCCCTTTTTTTATTTGCACTCTTCCTACTCTTGGCACCACATGCTGAAGGCTGCAGATAAAGCAACTGGGATCCTGAGGGTAGTCATTTATTGGTCAAATTCTTCTTTGGCAGGAAGTTTGAAGGGGCACCCTGCTTCCTCATTGGCTGGAAAAGTGAATTCACTCTTGAGGAACCCCTAAGACATGGGCTTCCAAGAAGCAAGCTTTTGACCTGTTTTGCAAAGCCCAAATTACCGCTGGGGGTGAATTGAACCCAATCCCGTGCTTTTCTGCACGCTCAGCTTACTCCTGGCTTTCTTGGCAGGGGATCCACAAGCCCTGGAATCGGTTTGGGTGCAGTTCTTCCACAGGACTGCCCTTCCTCTGCATTTCCACAACTGTGGAGTCAGTTTATTTCTTTGCATGTGCCTTCGATAAACCGGATTTTCAAGGGAGGGTGCTATCATCCCCGCTGTCGTCATCAGTGGTGTCACAGCACCTCTGTCATTAGCAAAATACATTGATACATCCAGGGCTCTTTTTTTAGCAGGAACTCCTTTGCATATTAGGCGGCACACCCCCTGATGTTGCTAATCCTCCAAGAGCTTACAGAGCTTTTCTTACAGGGGCTACTGTAAGCTCTTGGAGGATTGGCTACATTAGGGGTATGTCACCTAATATGCAAAGGGGGTCCTGCTACAAAAAGAACCCTGGATGTATCTATATTTAGGGTCTTCTTTTTTTTAAATCAAAACTGAAAGCACTGGGTGGGGGGAGTGGTTTGATGACGACGACAGTCCAATTCGTGAAAAGTGGGCTGGAGGTACATGGGAGTGGGTGGGATAAAGAAAACTGACAAAAAAAAAATTACACACCAGGAAAAAGCTAGCACAAAATTGGCTTCCAGAAAAAGATCCAGGTAAGAGTGGTTCCTGTTATGTATTGCCTATACATAAATAAGCGGAGCTTGAATTAATCTCCTATACAGCCCTGGTATTGTAAATAGCGAAACCTGATTGGTCATCTCTGCGTAGATGACCAATCAGGACACTAGAAGAGTTCTGGAGGGAAATGAACCTATTGGTTGTTATGTCACTGTTTTCATTGGATGTTACTGCTATGCAGGGGGCGTGGCTATGTTAGCCTGCACAGTTTAAAAGAGAGCCTGTCGCTCTCATGTTTTGTGTCCGTTCCTACCTTGTTGAATAAAGCTGAATCACTTATCAGGAGCTGCTGCCTTAAGTCTCGTACTTAACAGTTCCAACCAAAAAAGCAACACATGAAAACTAAAGGCACAAAAATACATGTGGAAACTGGGATAAACTGAAGCAGGATGGGGCCAGAATTTACAGGAAAAACCCGTGCAGAAAAGCCCTGTTTCTCAGGACAAGAGAGCTCTGCAGATTGTGCAAGTCCTTAATGGGCTTTAGAAACTGCATTTTCCTTGTTTTCTGTATTATTGCTCCACATTTGTAGATTTGTCCTAATATATGTTTTTGTGTGTGCGCCTAGGAATAAACCTGTACAATTTGTACTTTGGGCTTTGAGATTCTCTCTGGGTTATCTTCCCCACATTGCTGATGATTTTGGCAAGTGTCTGCCATATCGGCAAACAAGAACGGGAAAAAGGCCTGATCTCTAGGGTATACAAACAACTTCTGGACTTAAAAATCAACAAACCACCCGGCTACCAAGAAGCTTGGCAACGAGACATCAACCAACACTTATCCATTGACCAATGGAAGGACATCTGGAAAACTCATGCCAAGATATCAAACTCACAAGTTATTCAGGAAGCAGCACTCAAGGTACTACACAGGTGGAACCTTACCCCCGCAAAACTCTCACACATTTGTCCACAGATATCCCCAAAATGCTGGAAGCAATGTGGGCAAAAAACAACATACATCCACACATGGTGGGATTGCCCCCAGGTAGCCCAATATTGGAAACAAATCTGTGTCTCCATACATACCCTAACAGGCTACAGCTTACCTTGTAATCCAGCTATGATTCTTCTGCTTCTCTGGCCCGCTGACAGTACATCTGAAAACAACAAAAAACTAATCAACATCTTACTTGTAGCTGCCATGATGTCTCTGGCAAGCAAATGGAAAATGAATACTCTTCTCACTATGCAACAGTGGTTACACAATGTATGGGACCTCTTCCTGCAAGAGAAGATTTCCCTTTGGCTTAATGACGAAGATGTGGAATGCCATCTGCTCAACCCCTTAGACATCTGCTCAACCGCCTGCTCCTTGGGAGGAAAGCGATGATGAACCTAAACAGCATGTTAAAAAGTAGAGACATCACCCTGCCAACAAAAGTCTGCATGGTCAAAGCAATGGTATTCCCAGTAGTCATGTCTGGCTGTGAGAGTTGGACTATAAGGAAGGCCGAGCGCCGAAGAATAGATTCTTTTGAACTATGGTGCTGGAGAAGACTCTTGAGAGTCCCTTGGACTGCAAGAAGATCAAATCAGTCAATCCTAAAAGAAATCAACCCTTGACTGTTCCCTGGAAGGCCAGATAATGAAACCGAAGCTCAAATACTTTGGCCACCCAATGAGAAGGGAGCACTCACTGGAGAAGACCCTGATGCTGGGAAAGATTGAAGGTCAAAGAAGACGGGGACGGCAAAGGATGAGATGGTTAGACAGTGTCATAGATGCAGCGAACATGAAGTTGAGCAAACTTCTGAGGACGGCGGAAGACTGGAAGGCCTGGCGTGATCTCGTCCATGGGGTCGCGAAGAGTCGGACTCGACTGTGCGACTGAACAACAACAACAACCCAATACTAGAGAAAATGAATATAGACAAGTTTGACTGGGAAAGTATTAAGGATCCCAAATTTAAGATTTTAACATATAGTTGAAAATGGGTTGGTTGCACTGATGTAGCAATGCACTGATATGCTATTAAGGTTATAGGGGGTTAAACCTCAATGATTATAAACAAGTATACTAAGGTTATGCTGGGGAATATTATTATATATCTTCAACAAGTTGTAAGTCATGCTCTTCATTTACTTGTCAAATCACTCATTACATTATTGTTCTGTATGATTCTTTGTTCTGTATGTTGACTTGTGAAAAAGAATAAAAAGTTTATATAAAAAAGTGTCTGCCATATCAATGTGAGAAGAAGGAGGTTAGAGATCCTGCCATTTTCTCATACAAGTAAACAGATGCATGTTCAAGGAGTAAAGCACTGACTGATCTGGGGCAGAGTAGACTGATCTACTCTAGAGGAAGCTACTGGGGCTATTTCCGAGGGATAGAATGCCCACTAAAGTGAAAAACACACAGGGGTGCCCATAGGATAGGTTCATTTTGTTCCATTACACATCAGACTAGTGGTTTCAGGAGGAGTAGGGAGAGATGAATGACTTAACAAAGAGCTATCAGTAGCAGAGAGACAATTATGTCATCCTATGTCTAATTCTGAACTGGGGACCTTGGCATGTGAATCACTAAATCTACATATTGGGGTCAGATAGAGCAAGAGGGATGTTTGTACAAACCAGGGTCAACTGCCAGGTTTTTCAAACCACATGGCCATTTTAACTTTTTAAAAAAGAATTGTGGTGGTGGAGGAGGAAATGGCTCGTTTTTTCTAAAGACAATTGTGCTGTGCAAAATAGGTGGGCTGGCCTCCTCTACTCCTCCTGAGAACCAGGCAGGTGTCAGCAGCTGCACTACAGGTGGAAGGGGAGCATGCTGGCTGGCGAGCGGTCAGCCCAGCGAGCGAGTGAGCAAGGAGAGGGAGAAGGATAGGATTCCTTGCCCGTGAGTCTTGTGGGTCCCCTGCTTGTATTTTTATGTTGGTACGTTGGCTGGAAGAAGCGAGAGATGCCAGAGATTCAAGCTGGGATCTTATAAATGTAAAGCATATGTTCTGCCGCTGAGATATTCCCCCCCATAAAGATTAGCGCTCTTTGGAGCTAGCTAGTCTGTGTTTTAATTCAGTCAGTACTAAAGGAAAAGCCTACATGTAGCTGTCAAAGTAAGTGGTTCTAATTATTTCCCAAATCTACAGCATCAGTTTCTGTTGCATAGGTTTTGTGAATGTGTGTGCATTTTTGTGTTTGCATGTGAAATTGGCTTACTGGTCTCTGATTAAGGTTTCGTCAACATCTTATTCTTTGAGGTAATCAATGTTAGGGTCTAAATAGCCACTGGATTCTGCCAGGTTTCAACCATAACCCACTAGGCTGTACCAGGCATTTTATCTGGCTGAGGGATGACAGAGATACTTCTCAGTTTTAAAGGATTCTTAGCAGTTTTATATTGAGCACCCTTTCTGGTAGCCAAATGTTAGTCTGGCATATTTATGAGTTTCCATTTATATTTCCTTTGTGTTCTCATTAGCAGAACAGTAACAATAAATTGAAATGCTAACAGGTCGTCATTTTTGCCAATAGGGATGTTATTAACAAAGTTGATGAAATATTTGAAAGCACAATAATTTAAAAAGTGTATTTCCCCCCCCTTAATATTGCCTGTAATTCTCTCATTTATACTGTGTGTAAGTTTTAGTACAATTTTGCAGCAATAAATGTCACTGATCTTTTCATTAATTTCTTCCTGCAAAGCCTATTATCAGGGCAAGGTTTTTTCCCCCTCCTGTAAAAGCACAGGTTGGCTGTATTCAGATTTAACTACAAACAATGATTAGTGGTTGCATCTCGTGCTTGCCTTCTCCCCCTTTCTTCTTCCCTGATGTGTAGGCTCGAAGGCAAAGGCATTCTGGTGCACAACAAGCCATAGTTTATTTAATTTAAACTGCAATCTTTTTCTTTTTTGCCTACAAATTAGGATTGCAAACCAGGACTAACCTGTGCTCTGGAATCATGGTTTGTACGCAAGAAACAAACCACCTTTGGTGGTTTAGACATAATAACAAACAGTGATGTCATCAGTTTTGGAGCCACATTTTTTTTGGGGGGGGGGGAGGTGGTGGCATGTATCTTGGAGGACCTGAAAAATCACCTTGACTGATTTCCCACAAGCCGCTGCTCCACACTCGCTCTTTCCTTTGCCCCCATAGTTTGCGTCAATTTCACACCATGTGCTGCGCGGCCGCATTTTGCCCCACAGCTTCGCCCGATTCCCCCCGCGTCTACTCAATCCTCAAAACCCAGGATTGAGTAGATGCGGGGGAAATTGGGCGAAGCTGCGGGGCAAAATGTGGCCACGCAGCACATGGTGTGAAATTGACACGTACGATCGGGGCAAAGAGAAGAGCGAGCGTGGAGCAGCAGCTTGTGGGAAATCGGTCCTTGTGAGACAGTAAACCTCAGCACCAATTGTATTACTTTCATTAGTCTTCTTCCTTAAGGAAGAAGGAAGGCATAGGTTAATGAACACCAGGAAGATTGTTATGAGCATGCTTCTGGGAAGGCTAGACTGGATCTTTGGAAGGTATCAAGGGTTTTCTTGAAGAGATAACTATAAAGTTATAACTGGAAAGAGGTGGTGCAGGATAGGATAGGTCTCATTAACAGCAATGAATAATACTATTGGATTACTTGTAATGACAGAATTGAGAGAATCATACGTGGTCTTCAGGATCATATGGTTACTAACTATATTGGTGTCCATCAGGAATAGAATATTGGCTAAAGTAATACCCTCAGGGTCATGGCAGCCCATTGGGAAATTGTCATTCAGACTTGAGTATTGGCTGGTATCCTGCCACTGCTGTGTTATTCTCCATTGCTGCCAACATTTTTGAGCCCTGGAGGGATCCGTCCAAGGATTGTGGGACCTCGGTAGTGAAACATCCACTCAGGTAGTGGGGGCTGAAGTGAGGAGGGACAAGGAATTGAAATTTCTCCTCCCTGTTTTGGACATACAGCTCCCATGAAAAGGATGGGCAATTTCATCCCTTTGTCCCATCTTGCTCCTGTCTCCTAATCCTCACAGCTGCTCCTCTTTGCAGATCCTGTAACCCTTGGGGGGTGATCTTTCTGGTAGTTGGAGGGAGTTGCAATGATGGAGGGTGATGTGGGGGGAAATCTATGCGCCTTCCACACGTGGATGGCAGGACAGTGCCCATTGTTTATTGTGTATTTTCCCAAACATTAAACACAAAAGAACATAAGACAAACGGTGCTGGATTAGACCAAAGGTCCATCTAGTTGAGCATCCTCTTTTCCTTAGTGGCCAATCTGAGGTTCTGGGAAGGCCACAGTTAAAGCATCAAGGCAACATTCCCTGCCCCCGCTGTTGTCCCTCACTGTATTTGTTGCCCTATTGCCTTTGAGCATAGAGGTTTCATTTGGTCATCATGGCTTATAGCCAGTGCTAAACTAATATCTTCTGACAACTGATCCCATAAATTAATTATGTGTTGTGTGAAGAACTCCCCCCCCCTGTCCTGAACCTATTACAGATCAGCTTCATTGAGACACCTACTTCCCAAGATCATGTAGTACAGGAGAGGGACAAAAAGTTCTTTTCATAATTGTTTTCTGCACAGTGTGTAATTATATAAATCTGTCGTGTCCCCCATTCTTGTTTCATGAGTTTAAAAAGCACTGAAGCCGTTTCTCGTAAGGAGGGTACCCCATTTTGGTTGCCGTTTTCCAACTCTTAGATGCCCTTTTTGATATCAGGCCACTAGAGCAGTACACAGTATTCTAAATACAGCAACGCTATAGATTTATATGAAAACATTATTGTTGTGTACTGAGCCTAATCTCCCAGCTTGGGACACAGAACAATGGACTGCTAGGATCCTGAGATGGACCTATCACCCAGGAGTGCCTCTGTAAATAGCCTATTGTTGGGAGTGGGTGTGTGATGGGTGTGCCGTGTTACGGGCTTATAAGCAGGGCCCCGGCCCTGGTGGAGTTATCCTTAGTTCCAAGTTGAAATCACAATAAAGCGTGAGCTGATCACCAACACATGTCGAACCCAGTATATTTCAATTATAATGCTGGCACTTCTTACAGTCAGTCTTTTTCTTAAGAATTCTTTGCATGGATATATTGAGAAGGATATTAAAACCGTCAACGTTATAATGGAGCCAAGTCACACATTGATAAAAACTGTATGCTGCTTTAGCAGTGCTGCGTAGGATCCAGCTGTGAGTGAAGTGGTGACCACACTATGCCAGTAACAGGAATCAAAGCTGTTATTACCATTGCAGTGTCATGTACCACTGTCATGGCTCAGGTGGGGGGGCCCCTGACGCTGCCACCACTCTGGATTTAGGTTCCCTTGAGAAGGCCCAGAGCACCCTCCCAAGACCTTTAGACCTCCCTTTTGGCTGGATAATAGGCGTGAGGACCAGGCAGAGTGAACAATGAAAATAGTTTATTTTATAGGAGGTCAAACAAACAAGGTGCAGAAATATAACAGTAAGTGGGTGAAAAAAAAAGAAATCAAATGCCCTAACGCGTCTAAATACATACTGTCCCTAGCTCACTATTCCAAGTGACACTAGACTACTCACCCTTCCCTCAGGATGAGGGTCTCTTCCCTGCAGCAGCCTTCCTTCTGGCCCTGCCCTCTGGGAAGAAGAACAGCTTTGCCTGCTGCACCAGATCTTTTATTCCAAGCCCTCTTCTTTTCCTGTTGGTCAATTTTGGCTCCAAAACCTCTCAGGGTCTTCTGGGAGTTGTAGGCCCAGCCTCACCTACTGCTAGCCAGGCTCCCTGGGCCTAGTAGGCCTCTGGTGGCACAGCCCAGATCATGACAACCACGAACTCACTTCAAGGGAGCTAATGTATTCGTTGTTGCCGGTGTACATGAAGATTCTGTGTTTAAATATTAAGTGGCTATGCTTTGTGGAAAAAGCAATGAGTGCTCATTAGGACTTTCACTGTCCCATCTGCCAGATCCATTCCAGTCCCAGGAACCGTTTCCCATTTCCTCAGAGATGCCAATTAAAAATGTGGAAGGTTGCAAGGATCCTCTGCCATGGCACATTTCTGCTGCTTTCTGTGCATGCAATTATTCTGTTACCTCCCTCCTGCCCAGTGTTTTGTTAAATTGTTAGGCAATTCTCAGCAGGCTGGTGAGATGTTCTGGTTATGTTATTGAAGTAATTGTCATCTGAGATTCTCGGGAGGGTTCTTGTTACATTGTTAATGGAAGAAAACTTGACATTCTCAAGGAAGGATTTTGATGGGAAAGGCTTAGTATTGGTCACCCAGGATTCAGTTTATTACTTAGGTACAGGAAGAACATTATGCCTTGTGGAGGCTGACATTCCCGATAAGCAGACACTGTGATTTCACAAGTCATCACCTTTTAATACACGGATTTGGACCAAGGGTCTTCATAAAGGTCAGATCAGATTAACAGAAAATAGGAATGCTGTTGGCTATTAACCAAAGGCAACCTGAAACCAGCCTTTGAACATTGCTTTTGAGCTTTTGAGCTGGACTTAAGAAGAAAAGATTGAAGAACCATGCCAAAAATGGCACATAGAAACTAGATCTCGAAGGTTTTCTTTACTTAATGCAGGCTTCCCTTTCTAAAGCAACCAAACCCCCCTCCCCCCCAAAACAACAACAACAAAGAAACCTCCATTCACTAGAGCCTGGCTACTGCTAGAGCTGTACATTTTATTTCATTTTAGGTATTCTGTCGCATGAAGGGAGCAATGTGACTGTGCCTTATTGTTTCGTACCCCACCTATTTTGGCCATTTGTAATGTTAATCGTGTGACTTGGCAGAAGCTCTGTTACTGAAGACATGATCTCATTCATGCCTCAACTCTTTCCTGACTGGCTTTTCATCAACCATGATACACCATGGTGGGCTTCATATTACTGTTGTGCATTCGAAATATTATTGGTCTCTTTTACAGCCCCTTTGAGAACTCATTCTCCTCTAAGGCTGCACCCCTAAAATCGTTGGCCTTCTATCTGCTACCTCTCACAGCCAGGCAGATGTGTATTATATGTCACATGGCCAAGTGAGGTCATCTCTGTCTACGTCTGCACATGAAAACTGGTCTCGTTTCTTGTCGCCAAGTGGCTGGTTTGTCAGCCTTTCATCTCATTGCATGATGCCTCTGTCTTGATTGGACCAGTTTTCTGTGCACTTCTCCATTGACTTCATTTGCAGTCTTATTTCTCATTGGCTCAAAAACTTTCCTGTCAATCATATTTGGAACCGTGTTCAGTCCTTCAAGAGATACAAAATAAGAATATCTTTGCAGGTCCAGGTCCAGCTATAGCAGTAGCCAGTCTCTAGTGAATCGAGGTTTGTTTTTTGTTTTTTGGGTTGCTTTAGAAAGCTTGTATTAAGTACAGAAAACCTTAGAGACCTAGTTTCTATGCACCATTTGTCTGTGGAGATTCCACCTGGAAGTGGTTCTGACCATGGTGCAAATTTTGGGTTTTTCATCTTTTGCTCTGAAACTTCTTGTGCTCGGGAGAGGCTTCACTGAATACTTATACCAATGGGGATGGCTTGAAATCGAAAAGTCTTAAGAACACACCAGGTTCTGAAAGGATGACCATACTGTTAACAGCTGCTAAACTTTTACTTGCAGCAAAGTGGAGAGATTCTTCAACACCGTTAAATTATGGAACCTTTTTATAATGGGAAAAATTACGAGTGCATCAACTTCTGTTGAGTTCTGTAGACGACAGAAATGTATTACACTGTGGTCTCCTATTGTTGAATATTTGTCTACAACAAAGCTATTCCCCTCCAATCCTTATTATTGTAAAGCGTGTTATTTGTATTAGTCTTCTCTATACAAAATGTTTTATATTCTTGGACGATGATAAGTTTTGTGTACGTATTTTAGTAAAGATATTTTTAAAAAGGAACATACCAGGTAATTTTTGTACTCTGGTGTTTTTCTTTTGTCATATCTTTAGCCATGTCTAGTTATCCTTTTACTTTAAAATGCTATGTTAATGCTGCTTTCTTTAAGCAGATTAAACATGTGTTGTGTCTTGGAGGTTTTTTTTAATTTACTTGCCCCTCTATGTCACTGTGAGTTTCAAGTTATAAAGGGTGTTCTCTAAATATTATTGGATTCTTGTGTTCTTTTTACAAACAACCAAATTAAGCATCTTTGGAAGGCTGAAAATCTGAAGTAGTGAGATGTACCAGGTTTTTATATGAACAAAGTTTGAGTCCAGTGGCACCTTTAAGACCAACACAGTTTTATTTGAGGTATAACCTTTTGTGTGCATGCACACTTTTTCAGATCTCAACCATGGGAGCACCCTTACAGCATCTTCTTCTTTGAAGTGGGGCAACTGGCTGTGCAGAGTTATCTCCCTTGTCCCCAGACCAGAGAAATGCATTCCAATCTACCATTCCAAATTATGTTACATCCTACTATGTTTAATGTTACATTAAAATCTACTATTCTAATCTATTATTCCAAATAAGAAACAAAATAAAATAAAATTAAGAGGACATATGGCCCTTCTGGGGGATTGGTGAGAATACAGATATAAGTCTCAAAACCCACAGCTAACAACGAAGTACACGCATTCAGGAACGGTTATACTTTTATTGCAAAGCTATAGATGCAGTAACACAGGCACTGTTAGGAATGGCCGCAGCCACTAGAGCATAATAGGATATAGGGTATTCGTATGCAAACCCCCCCCCCCCGGGCATTGGCCAATTAGGGACCCTCCCACACGTGGGATAAGTCAGGCAACCGTTAGGTGGCTAAAGCTGAGAACCAGGAGTCTCTCACAGTACATAGACAACACAACATCCTCTTGCACATCTGTAGAGATAAGCGTTACAGCAAAGGCATAGCAGCGGGGATAGGAATGCAATAACAATTAACCAGACACAGAATGAACTCCCCAACCCCCATGGCAGCATAGCTGACAATAAGGGCTGAATGAGGCTAGCATATGTTGTGAGATAAGAAACAAGTATCCCTGTTAAGTCCTGGGGATTCCATTGTCCTGAGTGTTGTAATAACTTGCAACTCAGCAATTTCCCTTTCTAGTCTGTTCCCAAACTTCCTTTGCAATAAAACTGTAAGGCCTTCAGAAACCTTTTAGAAGCTTTAAGTGCCAGAAATTGAAGACTGGATTCAAAAAGTTCTGTTCATGGCAGAGATGGATAAAATTACGAAGAAACTGAATAATAAAGAAGACGACGTGTTTTTTCAAGAATGGAGTGACTTTAAAATATATCTGGAAAAGAACTGGGATGTAAAACAAAACTTAATATGTTTAGATCAATATTAAGTCAAATGATGTTATCTTTAGATTGTAACGATAAGAAATTGATATAGTTGATGAAACGAAGTAATTTGGAGCAGGGGTGGAAGCATTGTGGGAAGCCAATGGAGGGAGGGGAGGAACTGGGAATGGGGTAGACAATTGATAGAATGAAATGTTTTAACTGTACATGTTGTATTCCTGAGAAAATAAAATTTGTTTACCAAAAAAAAGAAACATTTTAGAAGCTTTGAAGTGATTACCAGAGACTAGCTGCCTGTGCAGCATCTGCCAAAGGCAGAATACCATCCTAGATGGTGACCTCGATCCGAATGATTAAGCCTGCTCTTAGGTTGCTAACGTTTGTGCCATGATTACCCTCCCCTATTGGCTGTATTTAGCAAACTAAAGGGTTCTTTTATTTTTGGTCAGAATGACCTGAACTTTTCCATTATACATAGTTAGGGTGAGCTGCAGGAACTCCTGTCCCTGAGCGCTATCAACTTGTTTAGTGTTATAAGTTGGACTGCACAGATCATAGAATTCTAACGAGAAATTTGTTTTCATGACATCAAGTCCATCATTTCTGCTTGGGCTGCCAAGAAATTTTCAGAAAGAAGATGTTGAGTTTCCCAGTGTTGGAAATTGTATCAAACCCTCCAGGTAACTGGCTTCAGTGGCTGAAATATTTCACCTTATTTCTAGACCACACTTAACATTTTTCACTATCTGGTTACTGGATTCTTGTTTAGTGGCTTATGTACAGGGAAAAGACTGCAAGCTGAAATTGTACCTTCAGAGCTATAGTCTATATGTGACAGTACTCTTCTGCAATAAAAAGTCTATCTGGAAATATTTCTGTGTGTCTGTCTCTGGGATATAATTTTGGCTTCTCTTCTGCAGTTTTTGTTTAGTGTGGTCTAGAAATGTATGCTTGTGATCAAAATTAGTTAGATTATACTTTTATACATGCTGTTGTCATTAACAAGGCAACTCTCGACTTACTATTACATTTTCTTAACTTGCAAAAGAAATAAAACATACCGATCTGGGTTATCTTGGAATTTGAACAGATCTGATAAGAATGTTACTTTTATAAACTTATTATTCTACTGCAAGTCTTTTTTTTAGTATCCAGACATAAGGCACAGTTAAATCACAGTTGCAAGGTCCCAAGTTAGGAAGAGTTGACTTTCTAACATTTGGGGGACTTGGTTTCTTCTAGTTGTTTGTAACTGCCATCTTGGATACAGACAGAGTCATCAATGCCACAGCTCTTTTTAATAATAAGGTAAAGGTAAAGGTTTCCCTTGCTCGAAAGCCAGTTGAATCCGACTCTAGGGATGCGGTGCTCATCTCCGTTTCCAAGCCAAAGAGCCAGCGCTGTCCAGAGACATTTCCGTAGTCATGTGGCCGGCATGACTAGATGCCGAGGCACACGGAACGCTGTTACCTTCCCACCGAAGTGGTACCTATTTATCTACTTGCAATTTCTTGCTTTCGAACTGCTACGTTGGCAGGAGCTGGGGCCAGAGACAGCAGCTCACTCCGTCATGCGGCACTCGGGTCTCGAACTGCTGAACTACCGACCTTCCGGTCTGCAGTTCAGTATCTTAACCACTTGAGCCACCGCAGCCATTTTTTAATAATACACCTGCATAAATACACACACATGGTGTCTGAATCTTGCTTAAATGGCAAAGTCCTGAGCAGGTCGACCGAATACTGATTTGGAGGACTTTTTAGTTCAAAACTCATTTACATCACATACACTTGATAAATATTCTGTTGTTGATGTTAATATATCTGTAAAACAGGACCATCAGCAATAAGTCTAGCATTAACAGTTGTTTTTGGATTGCAGTGGAATATTTAAACTCAGGATTGTGGAAAATGATATTTACAGATGAGGATATAGTTCAGTGTGTTTTCTTTAATTTACCTGAGGCTTCCATTGATGCATTACAATTGCAGAAAAATGGGGCTAGGTACCGATTTGAACAAAACTAATCTAATAGCACCAGGTGGACAGCTGTGTTGAAGCAGTAGAACAAAGTAAGAGTCTATTGGTGCACGCACATGATGCGTCTGAGGAAGTGTCTGTGCACACAAAAGCTCATACCTTGAATAAAACTTTGTTGGGCTTAAAGGTGCCACTGGACTCTTAACTTTGCTCTATTCTAATAGCAGTTGGCCAATGAAACATATCACTAAGGACAGTTGTAAAATCCAGTTCTCCCAGATTAGAGTCTGCGCACTTAACCACTACACCAAACCATCACCATGTTCCTCATCTGAAGCTCACAATCTGGTGGATCACCTGGGACTCTTTTCCAAGAGGGTGAGGGAAGTGATAGTGAACAGTTGAAAACCCTCCATTGGGAAGCCTTGTGCCTACAAGTGGAGAAGATTCATAACCTATATCAAAGGTCTGGGAACACCTCCCAGTAGGGCCGGTGTCCTCCTGATTTTTGACTACTTGCTCACCCTTATCTAGGCGGGCATGAGCCACTCCTCTCTGAGGGTTTACCTTGTGGCCATATTAGCGCACCACCAACACATCAATGGTTACTGCATGTTTGCCCACCAAGATACCAAAAGGTTTCTTAAAGTCCTTCTTCACATGTACTCACCAGTTAAGCATCTGACTTCAGCTTGGGACTTGCCTCTAGTCCCTCTAGAGTGTGACCAGGAGACCTTTTGAGCCTTTGGTGAGATGCAGCCTTCAGCTCTTGGCCTGGAAGACGGCTTTCCTAGTCACTGCAACTTCAGCCTAGCGGCTTGTGAACTCCTGACACTGTAATGTGACCCACCTTATCTCCGTTTCCACGGGGAAGGAGTTTCATTAGCACCTGACATAAATTTCTTGCCCAAAGTAGTATCAGAATTCCATCTACGTGCTGACATCACACTACCAACCTTCTTTTCAGACCCCAAAGATGATGCTGAGAGATGTTTCCACTCTTTGGATGTCTGGAGGGCTCTCTTGTTCTATCTAGATAGGAAGAGAGTTTTTCATAGACCCACAATTCTTTGTCTCCTATGCTGGACAAAAGAAAGGCCATAAGATATCGGCCCAGAGACTGGCAAAGTGGATAGTCGAGTTGGCTATTTCTTAGCCAAACGCTCTCTACCAGGACCCATCAGTGTGTGCCCAACGAGAGCGTTAGCCACGTCCACTGCCTTCCTCAGAGGAATCCCTCTTCATGACATTTGCAAGGCAGCCATGTGGGCAACACCTAATACATTTGGCAAGCACTATGCCCTGGACATTTATGCAAGACAACGGACAGCAGTGGGACAATCCATTCTCCAAGCATGGTGCGACTGAGTAGCTGCCAGCACCTTCCACTAGGTAGGCCAGAGTTTGCTACTCTCCCATTGGTGTGATTTACAGAGACCACAAAAAAGATAAACAGGTTGCTTATCTGTAGCTGATGATCTTTGAGTGGTCACCTGTGCATTCACACTACCTGCCTGACCTTCCCCACCGTGGTCAGCCTCCAGTTGTCAATTCGGGGGTTACACAGCAGTCAGAAGGAACTGGCAGGATGTCCGCGCTCCACCCTTGTGGGCATGTGCGGTCGAGTTCCTGTGCATGCCTTGGGGAAAGCTCCTTGCTGGATTTCTTCCCCATTCATAGTCCATTGGAACACTGAAGGATTCCTTTTTTGCTTTAGTTTTCTGGTAGTTTATTTTCAGGCCTTCCTTAATACAGTATTCTGAGAAAAATTTTAATGATCTCTGCAAACCAACTCTTGTCCTATGTTGTAATAAAGGAATTTTTCATCTAGAAAATATAAATAAACAGGTGACATAGAACTGTACATTTTGAGAAATGATTTGAAGTCATTTGATTGTTTTGGCTATCTAGAAATAGTATATCCTAAAGAATACTGTAATGCAAGTTAGAAGATTTATGCTTGATTTATTTATTTATTTATTTATTAGTTTGATTTATATCCCGCCCTCCCAAAGGCTCAGGGCGGCTCACATGTGGCAAAGCCGAGTGCAAAATACAATACAGTATATAATAAATAAAACATTTAAAACCTTCCAATAATACGGTGCTAAGATGGGGACAACCCCCCCAGGTTTGGTGGCCAGCTGTCTCAGTAGCGTGGTCTCCCACTACACTGTCTCAAACTTCTGACAGGGCCCGCTTGCCCCCGTTCTCATAGGTGTCCTCAAAGTGTCCTTAAAGTGTCATGTCCTTAAAATGCCAGGCTGGTTAACCTTGAAGGAACCATGAGTGGGATTTTTTGTTTGTTTTATTTGTTTTTTAGGAAAGTGAAAATATTTCAGAGCAGAGCTACAGTGCATGTGTGTCCTGTCCCCCCCCCCCAAGAGCACTGTGAGTTTACCAACGCCTCTTATTGCAATTGTACCCATCCCTCTTTAGTCAAAGGTGGAGATGCACTCTGAGGATGTAAGAGCTAACTGGGTCCTTCTCAGTTCTTTGAGGCATTGAAATGGGAAGTACTTAGAAGTTTTTTCAAGGTGCAGGGAAGGGCTGAATTATTGAAAAGGTTTAGTGCGCATACTCTAGATGGCTACTGGCATAAATGGCTTTAAAAAAATTAAACAAATTCATGGATGGTAGATCTATCAGCAGCTGTTATCTGCGACAGCTGATTGGAACCTTCCATGTACAGAGGCAGCTATGAACATCAGATACTGGGTGGTAAATTGAATAGTCATTGTTGTCGTGCTGTGTCTGTGAGTTTTTGAAAGCTGGTTGCTGTTAAATAGATACAGAATACTTTGGGTGGGGCTGTGGACTAGGGATAGAGCATCTGCTTTGTATGAAGAAAGTTCCAGGTTCAACGGTTGGCACCTCCAGCTACAAGAAGGTAGTAGGTGATGTGAAAGACCTCTGCTTGAGAATCATAGACAGGTAAATGGTTTGATGCGATATGTGCATATGATGAATGCAGCAAGACAGTTTTCCCAGGGGGAGAGGGACTGTTCCTCATCTCTGGCTGCTTTTTTGTTTGCATGTGAATGCCTGCATGTGCGTATATATGCTGGTGAGATGTTTTCATGCTCTCCCGGAGGACGTTGTGAAATGGTTTGCCTGTTTTTATTAGTAGAGGCTAACCACATGAGTATTTAAAGGAAGTGATCATGGTTTTGTGCACAAATAGAATAGATGAGTTCCTCTGAATCTCTTCAAGGTGTACATAAGTAACAACAATGGCAAAAGGAAGTATGCCACAGGCCATCTGAGAAGGGCCAGGGGTATCTTTTCTCTTCACTGAATGTGTCTGGTCCTTTTTCAGCAAAAGATAGCTTCTCTTTGCCCAGTGGGTTTTGTTTGCCGTTGTTCTCTGATGTAACGACCATTTGTTCTTTTTGCTTGCCTCTGCAACAGTGGGCCAATGTCTTAGGAGTATGAGCATACGACAGAGCCATGCTTCTGTTCAGCACTGGGTTGGTCTACGTAGCCTTTAGTTGCCTTCATCCATTCCTCTCAGTTCGCATTGTTATATTAAGAGTTTCAAAAATGAATTTAAGAAAGGGGTGGGGTATAAACACTGATCCATCAGCAAATCCTTGGTTTGTTTTCAATTGTTTTGAAAACCCCTGCAAATGTGAGACACAGCGGCCATAGTTTATTTTAATGTCATTTAAGTATCTTTTTATAGTAACTAAATTCCCTGCCAAAAAAAACATAGTGCAGATATAATGTGTTTTCTGTTCTGCCCTGGCACCAGAAAGAAAAAAATTATGTGCTGTGGGATGTAAAAATTCAGCACAGAATGTCGGCTGACTCTTTTCTCACATCCGTCATTCCTGAGCTGTTTCCTCAGACATGCGTGGGTCACGCCGTGGAGCCATCCAGTTGCAAAGCTTCTATTCTGCTTATGTTTGGGCTGATGCAGGGCAATTTCCTCTAATTCGTAAACCTAACTATTATTTATTTATCTATTTGTATATATCCCAGGAGCTGCGGTGGCTCAGTGGTTAAGATGCTGAACTGTAGGCTGGAAGGTCGGTAGTTCAGCAGTTCGAGACCCGAGTGCCACATGACAGAGTGAGCTCCCATCTCTGGCCCCAGCTCCTGCCAATCTAGCAGTTCAAAAGCAAGAAATTGCAAGTAGATAAATTATGTACCACTTCGGTGGGAAGGTAACAGCGTTCCGTGCGCCTTGGCATCTAGTCATGCCGGCCACATGACTACGGAAATGTCTTCGGACAGCGCCGACTCTTCGGCTTGGAAACAGATGAGCACCGCATCCCTAGAGTCGGGTTCGACTGGCTTTCAAGCAAGGGAAACCTTTACCTTTACCTAACCGGCATGGAGGGAGATATAACTCGGTTGTGGTAATTGCCAAGCAGCTGCAAGGTTCCGTTATCTGAAAGGAGTGGCAACAGTCCAGGGAGCTTCTTTTCCCGTTTCTTTTCCTTTGGTTCGGGCTAGCCCTCCTGTTAACTTTGCAGGGGGGACCAGAGTACATTTTCAGGGGTCATTTCGTAGAAAAAGAGCTAGGAGAACTCATTAGCATAACTCATTAGCATATGCCACACCCCCTGACATCAGGGGCCCGGCAGCGGTGGACCTGCAAGGCCAGCGGGAGTGCGAGGAAGCCCCGCAAAGGCCCTCCCTGGCCCCAGGCAGGCAAGGGTGGGGAGAGGCGGGGAGGAAGCAACTTACCCTCCCTCTTCTCCTGCCTCCTCCTGGCTGAATGAGGGCTGGAAGCGGGGCGGCCGGAAGCAGGGGGCGGGGCTTTGTCATGTGCCCCGCCCCCTGCACCTCACCCGGGGGGACTGCGTCCCCACGTGTCCCCCCGCGTCCCCCCCCGAAATGACCTCTGCATTTGGTGCTAAAGTGGTAAGCTGCCTCCGAAGGTGGAATTGACTCTTGTTCTACTGTGACTTTGCTACAGAGCTTGTTATGAGGGCTTAATCTGTAAAAAGCTGCAACCTCCCTTTTAAACATTGTTAGCCTTGAATGTTTTATTTGCCGGTTGCTCAGATGCTGGATGATTTTCTGCAGTGCATACATCCTGTGAGTTTAAATGTTTTTACTCAATTAAATGAAATAGTTTATTTAAAAAATATTTTGGCTGTGTGCTGAGGATTTATTTTTCTGCAGTTTTCATCCAAACAATTCTCCCTATCTTATCTATTATTCTGTTACTCTTTGGTAAAATGGCACTAGAGTGCACCTGCCTCATTCCTGGAATATTTTACTGAACTTTACCCAAGTTGTTCCAGCTCCTGAAACTGTGGGCAAAACTAGGTGCTACACACAGTTGTATGAAGAATTCCTCCAGTCTTTTAAAAAAAACCAAAGATAGAGGTATAATTTGTGATGGGAGCAAGACAAGGTATTTCTTAACTGTTTCCCAACTGGTGGTAGTTGTCCTCAGAATTGCTCCCTAACTCAGGGCTGGTCAGATCCCAGTTGCCAGGTGGCCATGGTGCCTAGCAATTTCATTCTGGCTCCTAGTAGTTTAATTAATGATTTTTTTGGTCATGCCTCTTGGCAGTCCTTGGTAGAAGTACAAAACCTGTAGGAAACTGAGGCACAGTTTAGAGCCAGTTTGGTGTGGTGGTTAAGTGCGCGGACTCTAATGTGGGAGAACCAGGCTTGATTCCCCACTCCTCCACTTGCAGCTGCTGGATGACCTTGGGCAAGCCATAGTTCTGATAAGAGCTGTTCCTGAAAAAGAGCCGTTTCTGTCAGAGCTCTCTCAGCCCCACCCACCTCACCGGGTGTCTGTTGTGGAGAGGGGAAGGGAAAAGGGGAAGGGAAAAGGAGTTTGTAAGCCGCTCTGAGACTCCTTTGGGTAGTGAAGGGTGGGGTATAAATCCAATCTCCTCCTCCTCATTTAAATTCCAAATTAGGGTTGCCATCCCCCCAGTCGGGTGGGGTTTGCCCTAATTTTGAGGGCTCCAATTTGACACCGGTGAGCTGGCTGGTGGGGGAAGCCCCACCCCCAAACAGCCCCCTCCCATGCCGGCACTGTCAGTGTGATGATGTCACCCAGTAGTGATGTCATTGCATTGCCGACGTCAGGGGATGACACTCTAGGTTATTGCAAACTCTATGGTTTTGAGGGCAAAAAAATTGAGTTTTGCCCAAAAACTAGAGCATCACCCCCTGATGTCAGCAACATGATGATGTCATTGCTCGGGGGGGGGCAGAAGAGCCCAACGAAGATCCGGGAGCCCCCCACCGGATTGGAGGGAGGACCTGGAACCCTATGCCAGAAAGTGAAATTTTGTATTCTGAGTTATACATATATGTTGTAAAGCAGTAAAATAAGTTTAGATTACATAGGAAAGTAAATACTGCATATATTTCACTTTGTCCCACATTTACATTCTTTTCTGGGCGGGGGGGATGAGGAAAAGGTTTCTTTCTGTAGCTTCAAGATTTCCACAACTTTTACATCTCTAGCAAAAACTAAAAAAAAAACACAGTTATTAAAATACAAAACCCTTAAGGCTGAAAAATGATACTGGGTCCTAGCATAAAATAAAATTTGTTGATGCCTGCCCCAACTGCATTTCCATCTCAGAGGAGAACACATAGAAATCCCAGTATTTTTTCATATTGACAAAAAGAATCAGTTGGAAGGATCTGGATTTTAAAAAACGGGCAGAGTAGCCTCTTCTACATTCCTCTGCTTAAAACTTGCAGCCTTCCAGGGCTGCTTTTAATTTAGAAAACAAAGTTAGAGGGGAGTTTTGTTCTATCTATGCAAAGGTATGTTACATCTAGTTCCAGCCTTTGTTCAAGCATTTAAAAATGAATTGGAAGTGTTAACAGCCTTCATTCTTACCAATTACCCTCCCGGTAGATGGCAGTATTCCATGTCACAGTACTGAGGCGGGCCTGTTCACCAGTTTTAGGGAGAATGTAGTTGCAGTGGACAAGATGCTAAAACTTTGAATCAAACAGTACTCATTGTGACTAATGCTCAGGGCAATTGAAACGTCCACTTCTGGTTACAAAAGGACCATGGCAGGAAGCTCTCGGAAGTCTCTGGGCCTCCAGTATGGCTATGGGCATCTTGGTGCCCTAAAGTGCTACATGGTAAAGTTGTGGATCTGGTCCTAAAGTTCCAGCCCTTCCTATTTATTTATTTATTTAGATTTGTATCCCGCCCTCCCTGCAAAGCAGGCTCAGGGTGGGTTCCATCAATTACCATATACAAAAGCTTAAAAACAATTAAAATACATCAGATAAAAATACAACAATATTCCTATGTGCTAATCAGTGCCTCAACAGATGAGGTTTTTCAGATTGGGGTTCCTAGATGGTAAACATAGATCTGACCCAGTGAAGGGGGGGGGGCTGCCCACCACCTCAACTAAAAGCCTGGTGGAAGAGCTCCATCTTACAGACCCTGTTAGGGTTGCCAAGTCTGATCGGCGCTGGAGTGGGGGACTCCAGCGCTGCTCTGGGAGTGCACGCGCGCCATAACCCCGTCACCCGGAAGTGACGCAACCATGCTGGGCCCCACCCTCGGGTGACCGTGGCCCCACCCCCAGCGTGCCCATTGTGGTTGCGTCACTTCCGGGTGACGTGCACATCGCGTGCTTTGGGGGTGGGGTTCCCCAGGGGCCCGATCCGCCGGCGGCAGGGAACGGGCCTCTGGGGCGGGGGTTTCCCCGCCCCCCGGGGGACTTAGCAAGCCTAGACCCCGTGGAACTGTAAAAGGTCCCACAGGGCTCTGATCTCATATGGGAGCGTATTCCACCAGGTAGGGGCGAGGTCCAAAAAAGCCCTGGCCCTAGTCGAAGCAAGACGGACATCTTTGGTAGAAGTACAGTTATCAGTTTTATCCTGATATCTGGCCTACCTTAGGCCATAATAAATGGTGCTCACCATTTCTTGACTTGACCCTGTAATTTCTAATGCTGCTTTAAGACATTGCATACAATATCCCACAAGCTGTATTTTTAATAATAGCAGTTATTATGTGAACTGCAATCTATTCAGTGTGTCTTAAATCTGGATGACTTCCATTTTTGATTCTCCTTTCATAAGGTGAAACTAGAGCTCCAGTCCCAAACATTTGCATTGGCATGGCTGTACAACCCTGGGGAATATTATGGTTTGTGACACGGATGATATGGCAGGTGGTATGCCCCATTCCAAATATTTATTAGTTTTAGCGATTCTCAGGTTTGGGCTGGAGGGAAGATTGTTTGTTTCAGTGCTGAGAAACCATCTGGCTTAGCCGCCTTGGAGACCGAAAGCATTCTGCTTCTGCTTGTGTGCTAGATCCACCTAAAGTGTGAGGAGAGATGACCAGATGGCTAGTGAATCAGGCCTTTTCCTGCCTCCTAAGTGGTTAGACCATACGGCCCAGTGAGGGTGTGGAAAACGGAGCTTTCACTTCTGGACCCCAGATATAGTTGCCAAATGAAGTCTATCAGAATGTAGATATTAATAATCCATCTTTTAGAGTTATTGCTGAAGCCAGTAGATTATAGGATACACCATGGTCCCAATGAGAAAAACCTTATAAATCTTATAGTCACATCTCAGGAAACTTTTAGCATAAACAGTGTAATAAAAATATGACAAAGTCGTACACTAGAGAGAATTCTACCTCAGAACTGATCAGTTAAGTTTAGCATCCTCCTCACAAGCTCACTCTCGGAAGGAGAGTTCTCGCTAAAAGATTTATTTCTGAATGACTGACATTTTAAGGTGGTTTTCTTAATTTGTTCAGTGTAGATCCCTTCTCTGCTACTAATATTTAACAAGGTCCGTATTTTTAATTGAGCAAAGACTGAAAGGTCAAGAACATTGGTTCTTCCCACTGACTTAGCCTTTCATGATGCTGACAGAGGCAAAGTTAACTCTTCTGTGTAAGATGAGCAGTAAGAGGACATCTGAACTGTTTTTAAAATGGCATCTATTGTGTAGTGGGTTGCCACGTGGACGAACGACAAACAACAACGTAGTGCATAGCACGCTTTATTGGTACACAATAAGGACAGGGGACAAACGGCCGGCAGGCTAACTATATACACAACCAAGGGACACACCCCTGGGTCCCATTGGCGGGTTTGAATCTCCCGCCACGGTCCCATTGGTTCCCCCAGTGGAGGGACTAGGATCCTAGTCCCTATTGTTGTGCCAGACTGAAGCTCAGGAGTGTGCGCTGGCCTCTGGTGGCGGTCAGCGGACACAACAGCATCCTTTCTATCCTGCAGTACAGAGAAAAACAGTGAGGAAATAATGAATGTGATGTGGCACATTCATCCACAGAAGGTGCATAGTGGTATAGTGGTTAGATTGTTGTACTTGACTGGGAGAGCCAGGTTTGAATTCTCACTCTGCCATGGCAGCTTGCTGGGTGATCTTGGGTTGCCCCCCCTAGTCAGAATAATGAGACAGACAACAGTTTGGAAGTAAACAAGGGCCACTTTATGAACTATTTAACATAACATTGCGGCAAGGGACAAACTAAGTGAGCACGGAACAGACAAGGCAGGTGTCATTCCCCTGACCTACCTCCTTGCCCTTTTCTCGGGCGGGTCACCCAGCTCCGGTCTTGAGCCAGCACTCTGGCTCATGACTGGCAGCCCAGCAAAACTAGGAGCGCCTACCCCTGAAGCCTTCAAACTTGCAGAGAGGAGCCTTACCCTAAGACGTTCCCAGAGGTGATCACCGTTCCCCACCCTGGACCTTAAAAAGCCGAAGGCAGTTCCTGATGACCCCCTGTTCTCTAATGGGAAAATGCCTTAAGGTGCTCACCGGTTCCGGTTTCTTGCCCGCACAAACCTGCCAAGTGACCAGCCTATTTAGATATCAACCACCACAACCAACTATTCAATTCACTGCTCTCAGTGCAAGGTAGGCAAAAACACCTCCACCCTTCCAGCCAATCCTGGCTAGAGGCGAAAAATTCCTACCTGGCCCCAATAGGTGGCCAGCAATAGCACGAGCTCTCAACTGTTTGAGTGGGAGCGGAGCCCGGCTTTTTACCAGGGTTGGCTCTGCCCCTGCCCACGTCACAACATGCAGTGTCATGGCTGTTGTTGCCCCGGCTTCCTCCAGGATGGCAAAGGCAGCTCTCAGCGTCCAGCAGTGGTGCCGGGAGCTGGATTACCTGTGTAAGCTTTGTTGGGTTCCCATTATGGACAAAGTTGGAGTATAAATAAAGTAACTAAATAAATGGGGGGGGGCAATTAGCAGCTGAGGTGACTAATAGTGCTGTATAAATAGGTACCACTTTGGTGGGAAGGGAACAGCGTTCCGTGCGCCTTGGCGTTTAGTCATGCCGGCCACATGACCACGGAAACATCTTCGGACAGCGCTGGCTCTTCGGCTTTGAAACAGAGATGAGCACCGCAACCCTAGAGTCGGACTCGACTGGCTTTCGAGCAAGGGAACCTTTACCTTTACGCAGGTCTACTCAGAATCCTACTGCAAATTTAAGATTGCATTGTAGGAGAACTCTGGCAGATTGGAATGTTTATGTAGGATCTGATTGAGCTCAAAGACTGCCGGATGTCTTGTATCTATTTGGGTGTGTGTGTGTGTGTGTGTGTGTGTGTGTAAGAGAGAGAGAGAGATGGCCAGGGGAGGGGTTTGCTTTGCTAGTCTCCCCCTTAAACTTGCAGACTCCAATGACAAAGGTCAGCTGAAAAGCAGGGGTCATTTCGTAGAAAAAGAGCTAGGGGGACTCATTAGCATAACTCATTAGCATATGCCACACCCCCTGACATCACCGGAAGTGTGTCCTCCCCACAGCCGGCGGCGACCTTCAGTGGGCACCAGCAGGAAGCTTCAGGCACCGTCCTCCCGCACCTCACCCGGGGGGATGGCGTCCCCCCGCGTCCCCCCCCCAAATGACCCCTGCTGAAAAGTATCACAGAACTACTCTGCCTCAGGTCAAAGCTGTAATTAGCAGAATAGATCTCTAATTATCAGGTGCCATTAACTCTTAACATTTGCAGTACTTGACAGAACAGTTGTGAAATGTTTGTACCGCTAACCTAGGCCATAGAAGTTGAAGTCACATGCAACAGCTCTACATATTTCCCCTGATTAATAGTAAAATTAAATCGTATGCAGTTCTTAGAAGCTGCTTAGGCACTAATTGGGCATTTTGTTGTTCTTACAATCTGCAGTAACCAGTTATAGAAAGAACAGTTTCATTCACGGGCATCACCTGTACCAAAGAGACTTATGAAGACAGTGCTGATACATCTGTTATCGTTTTGGCTGTCTTGTAGCATGAAGAGTTGAGAACAGGTAATAATAATGATGTATTCAATATGATAGTTCTGTTATCAAAAGGCATATGACCAGCTCCTGAGATCTGAGACTGACAGGACAGACTCTATGGGTTGGATCTCACAGATCCATTTTGTTCATGGCTGCAATATCCTCTGGAAAATGGAACTTCCACAGGATCCAACCCAGTGTAATTTTAACGAAAGAGATCCAAAGCTAAATTAATCATGTATATAAACAGTTCCTAGCTGTTCTGGCCCTTCTAATTTCATTTTGATCTTTGTAAAGCTGTGCTGCTAGTACATGTTCTTTCTTGTCATAACTTTGTTAGGGCGTTGTGTTTATGCATTCCAGGAACAGAGAGGGCTAGGTTTTAAAAAGTATGTGCCCTTTTCTGGGTTTTAAAAAAAATATATATTCAAAGTCATGACTGTGCAAAAAAGTTATTTGAGGTTTGTAAGAAAAAACGCACAGAAGTTGGTAGGTTAGCAGATAGGCAAAATGTTTTTGTGCTCCTTAGATGCTTTCTTGTGTCACCACTGGAAAAACCTGACAGATCTGATTGAAGATGTTTCACCTTTTCGTAATTTTTTGCCCTATCATTTCAGTATGTTTGTAGCCTTCTGTTCCAGATGCATCCTCTGTGACTTCTCTTGCAGAATCTAAACAGAAGCATCCCATGTTTGAATTTTTGTTTCTAAACAGAAGCATCCCATGTTTGAATTTTTAAAAACATTATCCTTCACTTTCCTCCACCCCACTCTTTATATGTGTACATTTAGACTGTGAGCTGTTTGTGGCAGTATTTTTTTTTTATTGTTCACAGTGCCAGATCAGTAGTTGGCAGTTCAGAACTTCATTTTTTACAGGGGCCGTTGCCATAGTCTTAACACTTGGTTGCTCATCGTTTATTGCTCTAATGTGGAATTGACCCTGGGAGATCCTGTGTTGAGTCATGGACTTTGTGATGTGCTCTACAGCTAGTGTTCCTTGTCTGCCTGCAAGTGTAACCCTCAAATGAAATGTAAGTTCTGTATTTGGAGACCAGGTTGGAAATGATACCTGATCTCAGTGCTTCAACGCTAGGCCAGAAAAGAGCTTTAAATCATAAATGTAAAGCCCTGTGATTTTTTTTTAAAGTACAGTAATAAAAGAAGAATTTGTGATTCAAATAAAGATTCCAGATTATTAAACTAGGCTTTAGACGATGTTAATAAATGAGAGGTTTTTTAATAAATGATGAATGTATATTATAATGTGATGGAAAATAGAAAGAATCTTTATTAAATTTGACATATTCGGCATCCACCCACCTGTTTTCGTGCTGCTCCTGTAGCTGGAATATGAAATAATAGCATGAAAATGTGCTGATGGAATACACTTTAGGCTGGGCAACCCACAAGCATGCTCAATATGGTCCAGAGTTTAATTAATGTTACCTTCCAGTGTGTGTGGGAGGGGTGGGGAGGGAAGATGGCAAAAATACCCAGACAACTGGAAAGAGGCTGTGTTCCACACCAGTGCCCAAATGGCAGTCAGTCCATCTCAAATGATCTCCTGATACTCGTTCCTCGCTCCTATAGACAGGCAGTCACTCAAGCTCCCTGTAGAAAATCAAAGCCGTACACAGTCCTTTAAGCTACCTGCAAGAGGGGTAGCCCCTTCCTTCAAGGTACTGGTAGGAGCGTAGCTACATGCAGACGTGCAGCCCTTTCCCTTAAGATTCGTGTAGGAATATAGCCACCTCTTATGCATTTACTAGGTCATGCTCTCCAAGAGTGGTGGCATACTCAGAGATTATGACAAAAGTAATATTAACAGCAGTGTGTGTGTGTGTGTGTGTGTGTGTTTTACATCATCTTTGTCTATGGTGCAGGGGTCATTTTGTAGAAAAAGAGGTGCAGGAGCTCATTAGCATAACTTATTTGCATATGCCACACCCCCTGACATCACCGGAAGTGTGTCAGAAGGCAACACCCGCCGCTCAGGCTCCATTGGACTGTTTCAGATTCCTAGCTATGGGGGCCCCCGCAGATCTGCCTTCACAGAGGAGGGAGAGCTTGTACCTGAATAAACCTTGGTCTTAAAGGTGCCACTGGACTGTTTTGGGTTGCTAGCTGTGGGGAGGGAATGCATAGATCTGTGCAGAAACGAAGGAAGGAGAGAAAGAAAGAGAAGGAAAGAAGGAGGGA